>NW_015388972.1:126928-129838 GCF_001527695.2 Protobothrops mucrosquamatus
TCCTGCATCCTCTTTTCCCCTTGCCCTCTGGCGTCCCTGCTCTCCCTCCTTACCTGTGTAGATGAGATCCCTGCCAGGGTAAGGAGGGACTCAAACGGGGCTGAGTTTTCGTCGCGCTCTCTATTCCGCTCTTTCTTCCGGAGTACAAAGGGGGGGAAACCGATTAACCAAGGAGACGCCAAACGTTCTTGAAGGAGCCGCCAGGGAAGGCAGACTTTCCCTTCTGGGAAAGGAGCTTAGAGGGAGGGGGGAGACCCAACCCAGGACACGATTCTGTGATTCTGCCCTGGCAGCGCACCATGGACCTCATAGTCGGACCCCTCTGGAAATGGCTATCGTAGGTTTTTTAGGCCAAAGAGCCTAAGTTTGACGGAGGGGTGATTAGCTGGTCTCCTGCAGCCCCGGATCCTTCCCGACCCCGCAGCCAGTTAAGCTTTGCTTGTTGCGGAAAAGCGGGAAACTTTGTCGTTCACACGATCAGAGTTGATAATTCACAAATCCTCCATCGCTTTCAAGCGGGGGCGATGATCTCGGGGGGGGGGGCGAAGAGCGAGGGGGGCGTCTATTCTCCGGCCTCCGTCACGAAGCAGGGGATCGATTGAGGGATCAATCAGAATAGAGCTGGAACGGGACCTTGGAGGTCTTCTAGTCCGACTCTCTGATCAAGCAGGAGATCCTATTCCCTTCCAGATTGGAAGCTGTCCAGTCTTTTCTTAAAAACCTCCACTGATGAGGCACCCACAATCTCTGAAGGCAAACAAGCGGTTCCACTGATCCAGGGGTCTTCCAACTTGGCCCTTTTATGACTTGTGCACTTCAATTCCCAGAATTCCTCAGCCAGGCATGCTGGCTGTTGAATTCTGGGAGTTGAAGTCCACAAGTCATAAAAGGGCCAAGTTGGGAGACCCCTGCATTGATCGATCGATCGATGGATAGATAGATATCCATCTGTCGATCGGTAGATTCCACTATCAGCCGATAGATTGATTAATTGATTGTGTGCCATCAAGTCATTATCGACTCTTATGGGCCACACAGAGTTTCTCCAGGATGATCCGTCCCTCGCCTCGTGCTTCAACTCTTCCCACGACGCCCCCAATTGCCACTGACTCCCTCCCCCTTGCTTGATGTTGGTCCGCTTTTCCTGGAAAAAGCCGAGATTCCCGTCACTGCCGCTTTGTTGCATCTCTTCATCACCAGAGGGCGCACCTACGCTTCTCCATAGCTGCCAACCTCCTGTAAACTAGCTTCTCCGCTAGCTGTAAACCTCCTGTAGTAACTGAATCTACTTAGCAACTGCTGACGCAATGACATTCTCTTCTGCCGTTGGCTGGGTGATCCAATACTTTGAATTGGCTGTTTTTTTCCGGTGCCAACGGTCGCAGCCGAAGAAGTTTGGGTTCAAACAGGGAGGAAGAGACGACAGTAATCTGCGTTAGGCTGAGAACGCTACCCTGATAGCCAAAAATGCAAATGATCGGCGAGTTCCAGTAATAAAAGTCAAGGTCAAAGCCAATAGGCTAGGGAACAAAAAAATATGAAATATATAAAGAGCATCAAACTAATAACAACGGTTGAGACAACCCGCCTCAGAATGAATAAGGAAGATATTGAAGGGGTGAGCAGTTTCTGATTTTTATGATCAACCATCAAGAGCAGGTCTTCAAACTTGGCCCATTTTATGACTTGTGGACTTCAACTCCCAGAATTCCTCAGCCAGTATAGAGAAGAGCAACAAAGATGATTAGGGGGACTGGAGGCTAAAACATAGAAGGAAAGGCTGCTGGAATTGGGTATGGCGGGGCAAGGATGGGAGAGAGTGGGCGTGGTTAGGGTTGCGGCGGGGCGGGGCCAATGGGAAAACGGTCGCGCGTCGAGGGAGGGGCTTGTAGAAGTGGTGGGAAAATGGGCCCCACTTGGAGGTGGGGGGGGGAATTCCATAATGATAGATTTCTTGAGAGGAAGATGGTGATGAAGCAGTAGACTCCACTGTGGGGGTCGAACGACCCTTTCACAGGGGTCGTTTTCAAGACGGAGGAGTCAGATTTAAACCCAGGTCGAGATGAAGAGCATTTGCCCATACAATAGCAGGCCTTTACGGCCGCCTGTTAAGAACAATATGATCGTTTGAACGCTCGGCTAGAATCGCATCCCTGACACGCTTGTCAGCGAGGCAAGTTGCTGAGGTAAACAAGGAAAGTCTCCGAAGTCAGAGCGCCGATTGGATAGAATCGGCTCGAAAGGCGGGCTTAGCAGGAGTGGCTGCCGCCGCCGATTGGCTGAGCGATTTGAGCGGGAAGGGACGGCTGAAGCGAAGCCGGAAGAGAGGCGCGTGGGCCCGCCATGGAAGGCCGCGATTGGGACCGGAGGGTGCTGCCCGCGTGCGCCGGGGCGGTGTTGGCTACCACTCTGGTCGCGGAGGTGCTGCTGGTGCTGCTGCGGTTCCGTCCGCCCGGAGAGCCGTTCCCGTTGTGGCCTATCGCCTCGCTGCTTTTCCTGCTGGCCAGCGCGGTGGAGAACGCCCGGCGCTTCATCATAGCTTCGCCCAGCACGCGCGGCGTCATGCTGACGGGGGCTGGGCAAGGATGGGAGTGAGTGGGTGTGGCTAGGGTTGCGGCGGGGCGGGGGCCAATGGGAAAACGGTTGCGCGTCGAGGGAGGGGCTTGTAGAAGTGGAGGGAATATGGGCCCCACTTGGAGGTGTGGGGGGGGATTCCATAATGATAGATTTCTTGAGAGGAAGATGGTGATGAAGCTGTAGTAGAGGAAGGGATCTCTGCACATGCTCAGGGACACGCTGTTCCTCCATTGGGTTTCTTTTTTTCAAAACTTCAGAAAAAAGGGACAGAATCTGGGGGAATATCGGCCTTTCCCAACAGGACAGAGGGGCTGCTTTAGAGCAAATAACCCA
>NW_015388972.1:131472-135103 GCF_001527695.2 Protobothrops mucrosquamatus
CCTGGATGATTGGGAATCTCCACAGACATCCTGGGTCAACATGCTCCACAGGAAACCCCCAATGGGCTCTGGATGTCTTCCTTGTGGAAGAATGCTATGGGAAGGAAAAAGGGACATTGGCCAGGGTGGGACTTTCCTAACCTGGAAGAAGTCCCTCATCTGGTGCCAGTGGTGGGATTCAAATAGGTGAACAACCGGTTTTCTGCGTGGATGCCGCTTCCGGAAGTCCATTCTGGGCCTGGGGAACAAAAAATTAGCTACCGGTTCTGCCGAAGTGGTGCGAACCGGCTGAATCCCACCACTGTCTGGTGCCCCTTTCCATTGCAGTTAACTTCTACAAAGTTGCTAAACATGGCTCTATTCAGAAGCTCTGGAGATAAACACCTGCGCCGTCTCTCCATCCGTTGCCCTTTCATCTCTCTTTAGGAGCCTCTCTTGGCGGTTGCAGGCTCTGAGGTTGGTGCAGCACCAACAGATGTGAAATTGTGTGGGTGTGTAAGTCAGGGGGAAAGAATTACAATGACCAGGGACACGAAGACGCCTCCCCCAATCAGGCCCATTTCTGGGAAAGCAAATCAACCAAAGGGAGAAAAAAAAAATCCTCCCTGATATCTGGAACTTTCCGTTCCTTGGGGCTCTTTCAACCTCCAAGCACAAGATTGCTGGGTGTGTGGGGGAGGGGGGAAGGAGGGGAAAGGGGGCAAGGAGATGCTTTGTAGATGGTGCCAAAATCCCAGGCTTGTAAGCCCAACAACCACACCTGACAGTTGGAAAGGACTAAGACTTTGATTTTCAAAAAAGTAAGTTCCAAAATGGGACAGCAATGCTCCATAGTGGACCCCCCTTTTATACAGTTTTGAAAAACACACATTTCCTCTAGCCATTGATAAAATAAGTCTCAAGTTTGATAATATTCCGTTTCTTCTTTTTCTTTCAGTCTCATAGTCAGTCTGTCCATCTCTGTGCATTCTAGTATTTTTTTGATTATTTCTTCATCTGATGGTATTCCTTCATTTTTCCAGTGTTGCACAAATATAATTCTTGCCGCCGTTGTGACATTGGAAGGGATTGGCAGATGCTTCTCCCCTCCTGCTGTGGGATCCTTGGTGTTCTCTGACTTGGTAGTTTTCTTGCAGATGTTTCAGTACCAAACTAGGTAACATAATCCGTGCTAGAAGAGAGATGAACTTGCTCTCATTTTTATATACTAGTGGTTTGCTCTGTCAGTATTGGTGGGGGTGTTCTTGAAGGTTCCTGGATTGTTTACTGTTAGCTCGTCTGTATTGCTAATTGCTCCATTGGGAGGTTGTTTACTGAATTGTTGGTCTTGTGTTATTCTTGATGTTAATTTTTGCTCATATAGGTGTTGGTTGCTGCTTAAGAGATGTTTTGGTGTTCTTGTTTCCTTTTGGGTTTTTGGATTGTAGGTGTTGTTTATCTCTGTATGCCTGTCGATGGCCACTTTGTCCGAGTGGTAGGCCTCCAGGAATTCTCTGGCATTTTTTGGATTTGGCTTGGTCTAAGGATGCTCACATTTTCCCAGTTGAAGGTGTGGTTGAGTCTATCCAAGTACTGTGAAATGAAGGGGTTTTCATTGTGTCTTCTGACTGCTACTTGGTGTTCATGGAAACGTTCTGCTGATGTGTTCCTGCCACTTCCTACGTAGTACTGATACAGCCCTTTCAGTGTATGTTGTAGATAACTCCGTTTTTTTCTTCTGGAGCTGCTGGGTCTTTTGGTTTTGGACGGCTTTTGATGGTTTAGAATTAGGGCTGGTCTTGGCCTGGAGATGTCTCTCCCATTCACTTTTATATTTTTGAGGCGACTTTACTTCTCGCCTGCGCAATGACGACACACTGATTTCTGGATAACTTTGTGTCCTTCGCAGTCCACAGGATGGCTTGTGCTTCAGGAAGAGAGAAAAAATGAAGGAAGTCAACACCTCCTTTTGCATGGGGGGGCGTGTTTCTTCCCTCCTCCCCTCGGCTCTCTTGTCCCCCCACTGGAAGCTCAGCAGGCATGAGGAGAAGCAGTCAAAGAGGAAGGAAGGATTGCAAGCCCCCCACTCCACAAAGACCTGCTCGTGCCCCCCCACCTCTCCCCCAGGGTTCCCCTATGCCTCCAGCTCATCCTGGCCAAGGAGCCTTTTTTTCCTGGATAGCCCCAGCTGCCCTTTTTCTTCTCCCCGTCCCCTCCAGCCCTTCCTGGACAGAAACCCCCAATTTCTCCAGGGTGCCCCAATTCCTGCTCTGGGCTCCTTCCCCGTTTCTCTCTCCTGCCTGGGAGCTGATGGGCCAGAGAGGCTGAGCTGAGCTGGATCTTCCCCTGCAGAGCAACCCATCAGAAGAAGCCCAGGATCCCCACACGACCACCTTGGAAACACTCTGAGGATTAATTCCCCACCTCCAACAATCCTGCTGGTCTTGATTCTCAGGTATACCCGAAGCCCAGAATATTATGCCTTAAATAGCAGCAATAATCAGCAACAATCACACTCACCCCTGATGTTTGTGGTGACAAAAGTGATTGCCTCTCATCTTCTGTATGGTGCATGGAGAAAGAAGGAAGGCTTTGTGAAGGAGTCAGATCATGGCAGGTTGTCACTTCCTTATAGATTTTATTTCTGCGTCTCTTCCATCGATCTGACAGATGGCAAAAAGAGAAGACAGTTTGTTTATTTGGGGGGGGCAGCAACTCCTATCTCAGGTGGAGAAGGATTTATCCTGAAGACCTCCATAGGGACCTGCACTGGACTGCCATCAATTATGCTAAACCTCTTGGAATCTCATTGTGGGCACGATGGTGTTTCCTCACATACTCTGGGCTCAGAAGTTCTTAATTCAACTTTTGTGACCTAATCTTAAGCTAGCCAGATCTAAGAACCAGCAAACTTTGGGCTGATCTTGAAAGGCTAATCTGGGTCTGGCTGGGTCAGAAAATCGCAAGCCAATCGGAAGAGGAGACCCGTCCTGGAAGAAGGAAGTGGCAAAACACTTCCAAACCCTGGCTGAGAAAATGACAAGGAAGTGCTGAGATGCACATGGTGAAACTCAATTGAGGAGACACGTCCTGCCTACTTCATCCCTCTTGTGTCTCCTGCTCTTAGTAGGAGCAGAAGAAGCAGCAGGAGCTTCCCCCGCTGGACCTTCCTCCCTGCCCTTGCCTGTCCCCAGGTGGGATTGAAAGCAGGGGCAGAGGGGATGAAGCCCCACCCTCCATGGACCTCCCCTCCCATCAGAGCTTCCCTTTGCCAGGGGACAGGGCAAATAGATCTCCTTCAGGGACAGGATTATGGAATTTCCAGCACTTCCCAGATCATTTAAGGCAGGGGTCCCCAACTGGCACCGGTCCACAGTATGCCAGCAAATGGGCCGCACACACAAGCAAAGCTCCATCCTCGGGGTGCTGGCAGTATTGAAAACCACACCCCATCTTCTTTACGGGAGGGTGCCTTCCCCGCGGTCCTAAAGGAGGCGGTGGTGAGGCCCCTCCTGAAGAAGCCTTCCCTGGATCCAGATGTATTGGCTAACTATCGCCCAGTCTCCAACCTTCGCTTTGTGGCGAAGGTTGTTGAGAGTGTGGTTGCACAGCAATTCCCTCGGCACCTGGAGGAAACAGTCTATCTGGACCC
>NW_015388972.1:136366-140821 GCF_001527695.2 Protobothrops mucrosquamatus
ATTTCAGGGACTTTTCCTGGATTCCTGAGCTGCTGATATTTGAAGCAAGTCCATCCAGGCCAAAGAGTTTTCCTTCCATACAAGAGGAATGTGGGGGATATATTGAGCTTTGCAGGAAATGGGAAAATGGCTGCATATTTTCTTCTTCCTTCCTGATCCATGTTCAAAATGCTGTTTGTGGGGGAGGGTCTTGTGGGGGCTCCTGGCTGCCACTCTCAGAGAGGCTCTTTCCCATCCACCCCAGCTCAGATAACCCAGAAAGACACAGGAGGGTGTGTTTCTTTCACTTACATATCAGGAAGAAAATTCCAAGTCCCTGGATTGAGGCAGCCACAATGGCCATAGAAATCCACCACCCTGTAGCTAAACAGGGAGAAACATGATTTTGATTAGACAGAGGCTGAATTCCCCAATGTGGAGATGCTGCACAATGGAAGCATTTCCCAACCTCCATTGGCCTCCAAGAAGTGCCCCCACCTGAAGGAAGCCCCTCCCCTCCAAGGCTGAAGAGGGCAGAGCGAATGGCCTTGAAGGGCAGAAGGAAGAGCCACCACCCATTGTCTCCTCTATCACCTCATCTATCATCATCTATCATATGCTCATGCCTCTTGCTATTGCATTACCATTTCCAGCTCCTCTGACGGAAAGCGCTTCTCTCCCAGAGCTAAAGGCAGGACTACATTTCCTGCATTTCCTAACATGGGATGTTGCAGAAGAAAATTACCCCACTACCACTTATTTTCAAACATTTGTCTAAAATCTACTTCTAATGCCAGACTGACCCAGCCTCTCACCTGTTTCCTCCTTAAAAGCCAAGACCAGGGGCTCCTGCAGGCCCTTGTGCTCTAGGCGACACCGAAAATGGTCCCTCTCCTTTGGATCGATCTCGATGCCGAGCCTGACATAATAGGTCCAGTCCGAGTTGGGGGCTACGTTCCTTTGGAGGGTCTCTTTTTCCCAGACTTCTCCATCCCTGGTCCAGGTGGCCTGGATCTCCCTGGGGGAGAAGCCATGAGCCTGGCAGATGAGGACTTCCAGGCTGTCATTAACCACCTTGAGGGTCACCTTCCCCATTGGGGCCTCTGCAGAAATAGCAACAACACAATTCCCAGGATTTTGAGAGTTTCTGGCAAGGTGATTTAAATAGCAAGACCTCCTTGGACCATCCTCTCCCTCCGCTCCCTCTCCTTGCCCCAACCTGGGGGAGCCCCTAAAATGGGGCATTGAGGTTCTTTAGATTAAGCTTTGAAAGGGATACATAGAATTTGGGGTAATGTTCTCACATTCCCCAATTTGTTGGATTGATTCAATTTTAAGCCCCCAAATTGAATTTGTTCAAGTTGTTCAGATGGAAATCAGGAACAGGCTGATCATTTCCTTCCTTCGGCATGAATTTCTAGCTCAGTTTATTTTTAAGTACTTATTTTGGGTGGCACTGAAGATTATTTTTCTTCTGTAACGTGATGTCGGATACTTCCTGACCTTTTTCCGCCAATATTTTGAAAGATGCCTTGGCTGTTCAGGAGAGAAACCATATGGGGAGGGGGTAGCACACAGAAACATGCTCAATGGAGACCCCCTTTGCCACTCACCAATCCTCTGCAGAGCCTCCTTCCTGTAGGACAGGTATCTCTGCAGCCACTCAATGCAGGGCTCCTCCAGGAAGTCTTTGTTTCCCCCAGACCATCTTGAGTCATCCTCCCACTTCCTCTTGACCTTCTCGGCCTGGGGCTGAGCTGCCACCCATCTGAGGGTCTCCTTGTCGAAGCTGATGAAGTCCATTCCGTTGTAGCCATAGTGCAAAAACCCTCCTTTGCTCCCGTCTTCCATGAGCTCACAGCCCAAAACTACCTGCCAGGTGTGAAGCCCTGAAGGAGACCCAGAGGGGGTGGGTGTGAATGAAAAGGGTCTAGGATTCCTCCCCCTAGATCAGGGCTTTTCAACCAGTGGTACGGGTACCACCTGTGGTACATTGGCACCTTGCAGGTGGTATGCGACCATCCTAGAAAAGTGGTAGCGGGGGAGGGGAATGAGCTGAACCGGTGGCAGCACCGCATAAGCCTGAGCAAGAGACGGCTGGAGCTGCAGGGCTGTCAGGGCTCAGCAGAAGCACCAGGATCAGTGCCGCTTTCCAGCTGATCGGTGCTTCTTCAGGGCTGTCAGGGCTCAGT
Organism: Protobothrops mucrosquamatus; assembly: GCF_001527695.2. NCBI lineage: Eukaryota > Metazoa > Chordata > Lepidosauria > Squamata > Viperidae > Protobothrops > Protobothrops mucrosquamatus. The sequence goes on from NW_015388972.1 coordinate 138,538, forward strand.
GGAAGCGCCAGGATCAGCGCCAGGCTCCAGCTGTAACTCGGCGCTGATCCTGGTGGTTCTGCTGAACCCAGAAGAAGTGCCAGGATCAGCTGGAATGTTGCAGCATCTCCAGGGTCTTGTGATTTACATTCAGATGCTTGGCAACTGATTCATATTTATGACAGTCACAGTGTCCCAGGGTCATGTGAAGTGACCAAAACCTGCTGCAACCACCCAGCAGATGGGGGGGGGAATAAAAACCAAACCCCACCCATCCCACCCCCACTGCCAATCCTCAACAGAAATGCTCACAACAATGAAAACCTTGGACAGAAAGAAGAGCGCCGCCGGGTGGGCAGGCAGGTGTCTTGTTCGGCTGTGGCTTGGGGGGCACTTTTTTCAGTGCCATTGTAACTTTGAACAGTCACTAAGCGAACTGTTGTAAGTCGAGGACTACCTGTACTTCATCACTTTTTTCCTTTTTTTTGTCATCAAGTTTTTGACACCTTGCTAGGCAACTGGTGGTACTCTGATATTGCCATATCCTAAAAGTGGTACAATGGGTGAAAAGGTTGAAAAGCCCTGCCCTAGACAGCCTCAGAGTCTTCCCCCCTTCCCACCTGGGGAGAGAAAGCAGATTTCTCCTTCCCCTCTTTATCACACAAGGAGAAACATCTTTTACTTCAATTAACTCTGTTTGGCTAGCATCAGGCCATGAAGAATTTCTAGATGAGGAAGAAAACTAGGTTTGTGTGTGTGTGTGTTTGTGTGTGTGTGTGTGTGTGTGAAGTCCCCTGCAACCATTGGAGGCCAAAGGTGGCACTGCCCCTGCTCACCTCCAGCACGGTGGCCCGGTTTTGATAACTTCTCCAGGTCAGCCCTGAAGACCCACTCAGGGACCAGAAAGGCCTCCTCCTCCCCCTCCTCCATCCAGGGCACTAGAGGCTCCATCTTCCTGGTGAGGCTGTCAAAGTGAGCGATGGGCTGGTCATCCAGGTAGCTCTCAATGAAGAACTGAGGCCGCTTCTGGCTGAGCTCTGGCAGATGCAGGTAGAAGTACCTCAGGGAGTGTGAGGGAGATCCTGGAGAGGAAGGAGGGAGAAGAGAAGAATTGGGGGGGGGATCTTCACTGCAACTTCATCCTCTCCAACATCTTATTGTCACACAGCAGCCCCCCCCCAACAACTGGGTCGCCCCATCTGGCTTAGATACTCCTGCACCTCCTCTGGGCCCTCCAGGTTCCCAGACTCTCTTTTCTCTACAAGGGGAGCTGATTACAGATCAGTTACTAAAGGTTTCAAACGAGGCTGGCTGAAGCGCGAGAGAAGGAAGATTCTTTTTTTCCTTCTGGGAAAAGGAGTTTGGGATTGAGGGGGGGATGGGGAGAGAAAGACCCGTCCCAGGACACGCGCCCCCTCCCCGTCGCACACTCGCCGCACAAAGCCCCGAGCACGAAGGACCCCAACGCAACTCCCAGGAGCAAAAGGGGCGCCCGGGGCAGCGGCATCGCCCTCCAACCAGGCGCCCCCCGTCCGCTCGGGAAAAAGGCGTTCAGGCGCCACACCCGGTCCGGGTCCCGCCCTCATGCCTGGCACCTTTTGTCCCCGCCCCTTTTTTCCAACTTTTGCATGCCGTGGCTGGTGCCGCCGCAAAGATGGCTTGGCTCGCTACTCAGTCAAATCTAACGATGAAATTTTAAAAGCAATTAAACAATTGAAAGCTGGTAAAGCCCCTGGAACGGATGGTTTAACAGCAACTTATTATAAGTCATTGTCAGCTATATTGTTACAACCCTTAAAAATCTTATTCAATAGAATTATGTCGGGAGAACAAATACCTCAGTCTTGGACAAGAGCCTTTATATCTTTGATACCGAAGGATGATAAAGAAATTTTGGAACTTAAAGATTATAGACCTATCTCTTTGTTGAATGTGGATTACAAAATTTTTGCAAAGATTTTGGCCAATAGACTGATGCAGATATTGCAACATTATATACATGATGATCAAACTGGCTTCATATCTGGGAGATACATGAAGAATAATATTAGGCAAATTGTAAATTTACTGGAATATTTGGATAAGAATAATCAAATATCTTCGGCCTTTATCTTTCTTGATGCGGAGAAGGCCTTTGATAAATTGGAATGGCAGTTTTTAAACAAAATGTTGGATTATATGAACTTTGGAGATCAATTTAAAACAGCCATAAAGGCGATATATCAAAAACAGACTGCCCAAATAATTATAAATGGAGACCTGACAGAGCCTATAGATATACAAAAAGGTACTAGACAAGGTTGTC
>NW_015388972.1:142740-144608 GCF_001527695.2 Protobothrops mucrosquamatus
TATATATATATATTTCACCTACTTATGTAGAATAATATTTTGTGGAGTTAGGGATATTAATAATAGTTTACTTTTAGTTGAATAGTATCCTGGGATAAGGTTTGGGAAGTCCGGGGGGTGGGGGGTGGGGGATGGGTTTTTTTTGCATTGTGATGTACTTGTGATGTGTTTTTTTTTTATGATAAAAATAATAAAATTTATAAGGAAAAAAAAAATCTAACGAAGGGGGGGGAGGAGGAGGAGCAGGGCCGCTTTTGGCGCTTCGAAGGGGGAGGCGTTGGGGGGTGGTGGCCTAAGAGGCAGTTTGGCTGCGCCGCGCCCTCCCCCATGCCAGAAGCCGCGCCAGCCTTGCTCCTCCTCCTCCCCCTCCCCATTCCTTGGAACTGGCTGAGTTGCGAGCGACGAAGCCCTTTAGAACGGTGTCCCTCCCTGTCCCAACGTGCCATTTCGCCTCCGGGCTGGGAAAATAAATAAAAAATAAAAACAAGGCTGCAGACTTTTCTACAAACAGCCTCTCCCTTTTCCTTGCCCCTCCTGCCCGCCCCCCAAGTCTCCCCATGCAACTTCTTTCCCCATTGCCCTCTGCTGTCCCCGCTTCCCCCCTCCCCGTTACATATAAATGGGACCAGTCCCCAAGATCATGTATGTAGGCTCAACCCTGGCTGAGTTGTGGCTGCCCAAAGAACCGGCTCTCGCTCTCTATTCCGCTCTTTTCTGCCAAAGGCAAAGGGGGATGGGTTAGCAAAGAGATGCCCACAGGTTTTATAGGAGGCTGAAGGAAACTCCAGGGGAGGAAGGGCAGGAAAGGGGCTTAGAGTAGGAGAGACCCAGCCCAGGACGCGGCTCTCCCCCTCCCCTTTCTGCTTCCTCTCCTCCGAGTCCCAAGCCCCCCCCCAGAACTCACCGCAGCCGCCCCCCCGCAAGGAGGCCCCCAGCACCGCTCCCAGCAGCAAGAGGGGCGCCCGTGGCAGACGCATCGCACACCGTCTATCGTCCACGTGCCCACCTGGCACCGGAGAAGCCGTCCTTGTCACCGCTCCTTTTGTCCCCGCCCCCTTTTCCAACGCGCTTCGCTCCCGGAGCCTCCAGGGCTGAATGCCTCGTGGAGATTCTCCTCCCCCCCCCCCCCCCCCCGCTGCAAAGTCTGCGTGTCCGCGAAACTCCGCCGCTCTCTTTCTCTCTCCCACCCCCAGGAAGGGAGCGCGAGCGGGGTCCTAGCCGGAGGCGGCCCCACAGTGCCCGGCGATCCCCTCTAGACTAGAGGATGACCAGCAGCCAAGTTTAGCAGGCAGACGAGCTGGGGACGCGTGTTGCGTGAACGGGCATTTTATGGTACAAAAATACAAAAAACAAAAACAAAAATCATTTATTGTCAAAGTACGACATGTGTACAATGAGATTGGCTGAGCCTCCCTTCGTGCACCCCCCCATCACAACTCACGGCGACAACAAACACACAATCTTATTGCACCATGTGAACTTATTGCACAATTGCTGACCAGGGTGTGAGTCATCCCTGAGGATTTTCCTCACTCTGCCAAGGCAACCGGCCCTAGTGATGTCATCCAGTAGTATCACGGGCCTGCCCACGTTGTTGTGTGCTGTGCTCACCACCCTCTGTAGTGTCTTTCTATCCGCGGCTGTCAAGCCAGCATACCACACCATAATGCAATGTGAGAAGACACTTTCTATAGTGGACCTGTAAAAGGAGGTCATCAGTCGTTGTTCCACTTTGTTCTTTCACAAGACCTTGAGGGAGTGGATTCTCTGTTGGGACTTTCTGGCCACCTGGGTTGTGTTGGTTTTCCAGGTGAGATCTCCGCTGAGGTAGACTCCCAGGAATTTAAAGGAGGAAACTCTCTCCACAC
>NW_015388972.1:144905-149514 GCF_001527695.2 Protobothrops mucrosquamatus
CAATGTGAGAAGACACTTTCTATAGTGGACCTGTAAAAGGAGGTCATCAGTCGTTGTTCCACTTTGTTCTTTCACAAGACCTTGAGGGAGTGGATTCTCTGTTGGGACTTTCTGGCCACCTGGGTTGTGTTGGTTTTCCAGGTGAGATCTCCGCTGAGGTAGACTCCCAGGAATTTAAAGGAGGAAACTCTCTCCACACACCCCCCCCATGTAAAGTGGGATGGGTTCCTCTCTTTTCTTCCAGAAGTCTAACACCATCTCCTTTGTCTTGCCGATGTTCAAGTGTAAGTTGTTTTCTAGGCACCATGAGGATAGTTTTTGAGCCTCCCCCCCCCCTACGGTGTTTCGTCTCCACCTTTAATAAGACCCAATACGGTTCGAACTTGATGATGGCAGTGGATGGGTCAGAGGATACACAATCATGTGTGCACCGGGAATTACAGGTAGGGACTGAGCACACAGCCCTGTGGTGAGCCAGTGCAAAGCTTCAGGGAGGTGGATGTGACAGACCCTCAGACCCTCACTGTTTGTGGCTGGTCCCTCAGAAAGTCTTTGATCCAGTCGCAGATGGAGGGGGGAGAATCCAAGTCAGTCAGCTTTTCGATAAGGATGCTCGGCAGGCTAGTATTGAAGGCCAAGCTATAGTCAATGAAAAGCATGCTGACATAGTTTCTGGGTTTCTCCAGATGGTTGGCTACAGAATGTAAAGCAGTAGCTTTGGCGTCGTCTGTCGACCTATTCCCCCTGTAGGCAAACTGATGTCAACGAGAACTGCAAACATGGTCTTTTGACTTCCACTTTTGCTCAGGAGAGACCCAGAAAGGACAGGTTGGGCAAAACGCTAAACGTCCTCTCTTTGAACTTCACTCCTTGCTCAGAAAGTCACTCGGAACCGATGACAAATTAAACATCAAATGTTATTGTCCCACGGGAGCCGCTGGTTATTCAAACCTTCCGTGTGTGTTGCGCGTATGGCCCCCCCGTTCATAAGTTGATGGCAGAAAATTAATAAAAAATAAGGGGAAGCAAATTTAACCAAAGGAGAAGCTGCGGGGGGGGGGACTTTGAATATCGAACGTTCGCCGCTCAAATGCCAGCAGGAACGGATGACAATCTGCATACAAACAGCTCTTAAGCGAGCCCCAGCGGAGGAGGAGGAGGGAAGGGAGACGTTCTCCTGCTGGGAAAGGACCTTCCCACGGTGGGTGAATGTGTGTGTGGGGGGGGGGGAGGGAAGAGACCCAGGCAGGACAGCGTTGCCCATACCTCGCCCCCTCTTCCCGCTTTCTGCTGCCTCCCACCAAGTCGCAACCTCTTCCAGAAACTCACCGCAGCGGCTCCCGGGCACCAAGGACCCCAGCACGGCCCCCAGGAGCAAGAGGGGCGCCGGATGCAGCCGCATCGCCCTCCGACCACGCGCAGCTCCGCACTTGCGACCGAAGACACCGTTGCGCACGCGGAGACTGAAAGCACCGCCGACGGTTGCCGGGCCGCGTCCTGGAGCCCCCCGTCCCATCTGCTCCGAGCTCAGCTGAAGTTTCCCGCTCCGGTCAAATTCCGAGACAGAACAAAACAAACGGCTACAGGAAAAGAGAACCGGCCCTCTTTGGACTCGTCTGCACAAGGAAGGGGGCAGCGCCCACAACAAGCAGCCGCGAACCTCTTTAAACCACCCACAGGCAGGTTTATCCTGCAAACGAGCTCGTTATACGCCTCTTGTGTGAATGCAGCCACAGTGTCGCCTTCCTCTCTTAAGTTTTCTTGCGAGGCTCCTCCGGAGAGACCTCTCCCCGTTTCCCCCTCCCCCCTCCCCCTCCCGCGGCTTCTTTCTGGCAGAACGTCCCAACAGAGACACTGAAGTAATTAACGGAAAATCTCAACGTTGAGTAAGTCGTTGCTAGAGTGGAGGATAATATACGGGGGAGGAGGGAGGGGAGAATGGAGGTGCAACCCTTAATTCTGCCTTCACCCCCTTCCCCTTCCAAGCTCCCCCAAGCGCTCCCTGTGCTGTTTCTACCTGAAAAAGCCCAGCCAGGAGCTGCCCCGGTTCCTCTCCGTTAAAGAGTTAAAGTTGGTGATTAAAGAATGGATGGATTCAGAACTGGATAAGAACCAGCAGGAGGAGGAGGAGGAGGAGGAGACTGAGGCTGATCATCTGGTTCCCCCCGCCCTTCCCAGGCAAGGAGGCTAATTGGGGAAGGGGCTTAGCTTCTTCTCCGCTTTGAAACCTGCCCCCTCCCACTGTCAGGGCCACCCAGACCTTGAGAAATCCTCAGTTAAAATCCTGGCCGGGGTTCCAGGTTTGGCTCCTACACCACGTGCCTCCTGCAGCCGAAGACACCCGGGCGCAGCCACCAGAGTTCCGCAAGCTTTTTTTTTTTTTTTTTTTTGTCTGTCTCACAAACACACGAAGGCTGAGAAGGACAGGAGAAAGGGAATGCTGCTGAAAGCAGGTGAAATCAGGTGGAGGGGGGAGAGAAGATGTTGCCACAAAGAGGAGCTATAAGTCACTTTTTTCAATGCTGTCATAACTTTGAACTGTCACTAAAGGAACTGTTGTAAGTCGAGGACTTTCTGGAGTCATGGAGGTGTGCATTTGCCAGGGAAGCAGAGGTGCTTCAAGATGGGGGGGGGAGCGGAGGGGGGTGAAGCAAGGACCGGCTTCTCTCCGGAGGGAGCTCCGAAGGGCTGAGCAGAGCCGGGCGAAGAGAAGGGAGACCACCAGGCGGGCGCTCCGGGTCTCCCGGACTTTTCCCTGCGGAGGCAGCCTGGGCGCGGAGGCAGAGACTCCAGAGGGACCGCGAAAGCGCCGAGCCTGGCAAGGAGGGAAGAAGGGCCGGGATGGGCGTCGGAGCTGCGCGGGGCTTTGGCCGCGCCTTCATGCGGGAGGGAAGGAGAGGGAGGGGATCTCTTGCCTCCCCTCCCCCTTTGAAAAGAGCCTTTCGTCTGAACGAAGAAAGAGATCGGTCGCTTTTTTTTTTTTTTTTTTTCAGGAGAGAGCTGGGAGGTCGAACTGGTTAAGCAAATAGAGCTATAAGAAACCCATAAACTGGGGACTCTGTTTTGCAAAGGGGGGTGGGGGGACCGCGAAGCTATTCTGGTTGAAATATACTTATCGGTATTCGGGGGGGGGAGAGGGTGCAATCTACCTGCATGTCTGTTCTTTTCGTGCACTTTTTTGTTTTGTTTTGTTCACTTTCGTTCTTGTTCTTGTTTCTTTTCGGAGTTTGTATTTTGACTTCCAAAATTAAAAAAAAATTAAGAAAAATTATTAGAAAAAAAAATCAGCTGCATCAATAAATCCTTCCTCGGCACCAAAGGGACTCAGTGCTTTTGTTGCTTGTAGCAAAGGTAAAAGGTGACACCGCCCCCCCCCCAGCCGCCAGTTCTTTCCAGCAGGAAACCGCTGTCCAGGTGCCAAGAATGTTGAGAGTGGGATGGAGCCACCTCTGCCTCGGGTGTTTCTCCTCCTGTTCCAGGATCTGACTCTTCATGCAGGAGACAGCCCTGCCTGGGCCTGCCCTTGGAGGCTACAGTTCACCCTCCACCCTAGAAACTCCTTTCTCAGCTCAGCCTACCTCACAGGGTTCTTGTGGGGACAAATGGGCAGGAATGCTTTTATCGGGAGATCCTTAGCCGAGCGGCTTCTGTGATGGAGTGTTCGGGGAAAGAGCCAGGCCTCCAGGAAGAAGCTCCGCCCCATTGAGAACACGGAGCTGTGCTGTGAAGGGCTTTGGAAGGCAATCACACACACACACACACACGGACTCACAACCACACTCGGAGGACTTTTCCTTCCCAAAGTCCAGGGAACCTCTGCCTTAAGATCTCCCCCCTTCCGGGCTTGCTGGTTTGCACCCCTGCCATTCCCCCCCCCCCCAGTGCTTCCGGGAAGGCAGGGGGACAAGCCTTTCTGGGCACCTGGTACCTCTAGTAGAGAAAATGGGAAATAAAACTGCACCAGGAAGGTGCAAACATCTCCGGCGGGGGGCGGGACGGAGGCAGAAGGGGCGGGGCTTTTCTTGGCTGATACTTCGGTTGCTGATATTTATCTTGGGTGAGGATTTCATAATTTCAGAAAGGGATTTCCCTTGCGGAACTCTGATAGTCACGCCCGGGTGTCTTTGGCTGCAGGAGGCACGAGGTGTAGCAGCCAAATCTGGGCAAAAGGATCCCCGGCCAGGATTTTAACGGAGGATTTCTCAAGGTCTGGGTGGCCCTGACAGTGGGAGGGGGCAGGTTTCAAAGCGGAGAAGAGTCTAAGCCCCTTCCCCAATTAGCCTCCTTGCCTGGGGAGGGGGGGAAACCAGATGATCAGCCTCAGTCTACTCCTCCTCCTCCTCTTGCTGGTTCTTAGCCAGTTCTGAATCCATCCATTCTTTAATCACCAACTTTAACTCTTTAACGGAGAGGAACCGGGGCAGCTCCTGCCTCGGCTCTGACACTTTCAGGTAGAAACAGCACAGGGAGCGCCTGGGGGAGCCTGGAAGGGGAAGGGGGTGAAGGCAGAATTAAGGGTTACACCTCCATTCTCCCCTCCCCCCTCCCCCGTATATTATCCTCCACTCTAGCAACGACTTACTCAACGTTGAGATTTTCCGTTAATTAC
>NW_015388973.1:0-28716 GCF_001527695.2 Protobothrops mucrosquamatus
TCTTCAAGGAAAAACAAGGTCTAGTTGCCTTTTGAAAAAGCACCTTTGGGACCACCATGATCTGGGATGACTGAGAATCTCCATAACTATGTTTTGGCAATTCCAGAAGTATGTCTATGGGGGTTCTCAGTCATCCAAGTCATGGTGGTCCCAAAGAGGCTTTTTCAGGAGGCCACTGGACTTTCTTGTTGTCCTTTGAAGTTTCACTTCTCATCCAAGAAGCTTCTTCAGCTCTGACTGGATGGTGAGGAATTCTTCAGTCAGAGCTGAAGAAGCTTCTTGGATAAGAAGCGAAACATCTCCAAAGGAAAACAAGAAAGTTCAGTGGCTTCCTGAAGAAGCACCTTTGGGACAATTCCAAAGGTAGTCAATGTGCAACCCAGATCCTCTGCCATTCTTGAGAGTTGAAGCCAAAACATCTGGAAAACCTCAGGTTGCTATCTCCCCAAGTTAATTACATTCCAGGGAAGTAACCAGGGGGCTTTCCTAAACTGGGAATTTATCCAGCCCTATGATTCTATTGTCCAGCTCAGGGGTCTTCAAACTTGACCCTTTTATGACTTGTGGTCTTCAACTCCCAGAATTCCTCAGCCAGCGTGCCTTTTATGACTTGTGGACTTCAACTCCCAGAATTCCTCAGCCAGCGTGCCTTTTATGACTTGTGGACTTCAACTCCCAGAATTCCTCAGCCAGTGTGCCTGGCTGAGGAATTCTGGGAGTTGAAGTCCACAAGTCATAAAAGGGCCAAGTTTGAAGACCCCTGGTCTAGCTTGATGCCTTCACCATCACACCAAGCTGGCTTTGTAAACAGGTTTTAGCCCAACCTTATTCTTCTTGCCAACATGAACCGCCTCACCAGTGCCGAAGAAAGACGGTGAGAGAGAAATGTGCCTGGCTGAGGAATTCTGGGAGTTGAAGTCCACAAGTCATAAAAGAGCCAAGTTTGAAGACCTCTGGTCTAGCTTGATGCCTTCACCACCACACCAAACTGGCTTTGTAAACAGGTTTTAGCCCAACCTTATTCTTCTTGCCAACATGAACCAATGCCGAAGAAAGACGGTGAGAGAGAAATGTCCTTCTCTGATTGTTCCCCTCCCTGGATGCAGCCCATCCTTCTTCTCCATCCCTTTGCCCACTTAGATCTCATTTCTCCTCCACTGCTGGTGAGCATCCCCGAAGAGAGACCGAAAGAATAGAAACAATTTCAGGTATTCATTAAAAGGTCATTTAGGTCCCGATTGGACAATAGGGGAAAATTATACACTGCTATTCTAAGAAGGCTGCTTCTGGCTGATACGGCAATTAAGACACGTAGGCGGATCTATTCAGCGTGTTCCTTTTTGATCCCTAACCCAGGAATTTCTAACCCACCAGCTGTCTCTCTCTGAGACCAACACAATTTCAGCCAAGCGTTGTTACAGAGCTACCGTGTATCTCGACATAATTGCTCTTCTGAACTGTCAATGGCAATATTTGCAATGCAAACTTCCCCATCTGGGCTCAGCTGGGGGTATCACAGCTGGAGCTACATTCAGCTGGAGGTGTGCTGTCTAAGGACCAATTCACTGGAATTAATTTGATTTGAAGGTTTGAAGCAGGGGTAGGCAACCTTGGCTCTTTTATGACTCGTGGACTTCAACGCCCAGAATTCCTGAGCCAGCATGGTTCCGCTTGGAAACCTCTCCCTTTCCCCTCAGCATGGCTGGCTCAGGAATTCTGGGAGTTGAAGTCCAGAAGTCATAAAGGGAGCCATAGTTCCCCCATGCTGGCTCAGGAATTCTGGGAGTTGAAGTCCACGAGTCATAAAAGAGCCAAGGTTGCCTACTCCTGGGTTGAGGGATAGGTAAGTGGAATGAATGGTGCCGTTTCAGATATCTGTGACACGTGAGTTCTGCAGAAGCACTTAGAGCAGACATGTCAAACACAAGGCCTGGGGGCCAGATACGGCCCGCGAAGTGGTTTCATGTGGCCCGCGAAGCCATCCTGGAAACAGTGAGGGAACGGCCTCCGCTGCCTTGCCCCTGGCCCAGGCCGGCCGGGAGCCAATGTACCATTTTGTGGTGGCCATCTATGCTGAAACTCATTCAGTCTTAGCTCCACAAGGCCGTCTGGAAACAGCGAGGAACCAGCCACTGCCGCATCGGCCCCGCCCCCTGGGTGCATGCTGGGGAGGTGTCACCCTTTGTGAGGAATGAAGAAATGGACCATGCCTTGGCGCTTGCCCTGGTCCCACCTCCCTTCTGCCAGAGACCCTCAGATCTGTCCCACTCCTGCCCAGACCCCCACAGACCCCCTTGACGCGAATGATGTAGAGCTGGCCACGCCCACCCAGTAGGCCACACCCACTCCATCCACGCCCACCCAGTAGGCCACACCCACCCTGACCACACATACACACACCCCCCGAGGGCAACCACAATGCTGATGTGGCCCTCAATGAAATTGAGTTTGACACCCCTGACTTAGAGCCTAATGGTGAAATTCCATTTTTTTTCCTGGGGTTTGGAAACAGGACAAAGGTGGAGGAGAATGATCAGGATGGGAAGCTTCCTGGGAGAATGCTTCGTTTCATTGCCTTAGTCACGACAGCTAATCCTTGACTTATTGTGACCATTTGGTTAGGCACCACTCAAAGTTACAAAGATGCTGAAAAAAAAAAAAAGGAAGGGAAAACGAATCAACCTAATGGAAAAGCCAGGGAATTGAGACTTCTGAGGTAGCCTCAGGAGCTCATATCTTCCTAACCTTGGACATCTTTCTCTTCCCTGTCAAGGTCAGAGCCGCCTTTAAGCACAAGACGAAGGTGTGGTCGCTGACCAGCAGTTCCATCCGCAACGTCAATGTGAAACCTTTCAATTCTGATATTGTAAGTATTGCTAGAACCCCCTCCGTCTGGTCTCTTCCTCCAAAAATGAAATCTGAAAAGGTCCTTTTCCCCACCCTCAGCCTCCTCCAGCGTGTTCTGTTCCGTGCCTACCTGCTGGTTTCAAATCATTACTGTTGATGATTCAGAATAACAGAGCTGGAAGGGACCCTGGGAGGTCTTTTAGTCCAGCCCCTGCTCAAGCAGGATGCCCTATATACCGTTCCAACACTTGAATCCAGTTGGGAACCAATCCAGGTTTATTCCAATGACACTGGAGGTTTTTAAAGAAGAGATTGGACAACCATTGGTCTGAAATGGTGTAGGGTTTCCTGCCTGAGCAGGGGGGTGGACTAGATGACCTCCAAGGTGCCTTCCAACTATTCTATTCTATTCTATTCTATTCTATTCTATTCTATTCTATTCTATTCCATTCCATTCCATTCCATTCCATTCCCCATTCTACTCTACTCTACTCTACTCTACTCTACTCTACTCTACTCTACTCTACTCTACTCTACTCTACTCTACTCTATACCACCCCACCCCACTCCACTCCACTCCATTCCATTCCATTCCCCATTCTATTCTATTCTATTCTATTCTATTCCATTCCATTCCATTCCATTCCCCATTCTATTCTGTTCTGTTCTGTTCTGTTCTGTTCTGTTCTATTCCATTCCATTCCCCATTCTATTCTATTCTATTCTATTCTATTCTATTCCATTCCATTCCCCATTCTATTCTATTCTATTCTATTCTATTCTATTCTATTCTATTCTATTCTATTCTATTCCATTCCACTCCATTCCATTCCCCATTCTATTCTATTCTATTCTATTCTATTCTATTCTATTCTATTCTATTCTATTCTGATTTCCACTCCCATGTTGACTTTGGCAGAGTCTCCCCTGGGGGAAGGTTGTTTCCATTGTACTTATTGGGAATGTCCATGCAACATGGCAACTTAAGTCAAGTAAAGACTTAGAAACCTTTTTAGATTGGGTAGGTTGAACCTTGATTATTATTATGTTTCTTTAAGCTTGGTGCTTTGGGCTAATCCAGCCCATTTTAGAAGTTTATGAGTCAACATAATGGGCCAGCCCTCTAAATGGGTGAATTCAGTAGTTAAATAAATGTTGCATGAACATGGTCCTCTCGATCTGGTGGACCTGAAAAGGACTCATGGAGAAATGGACCATCGGGTGCTGCTACTCTAAATGGGCTGCATCAGAGATGAGGAGCTCATAGGTAGCATTGCTGAAAGAACAGTTCTTGAGGACCAGCCTAAAAAGAAGGCAGCCACTTTTTATTATCTATGTTTGGGAGGTCTATCATATGATGCAAAAAGATTCCAGTATTTCAGGGGCTGCCACGAGGAGGAGGGGATTAACGTATTCTCCAAAGAACCAGAAGGCAAGACAAGAAACAATGGGTGGAAACTGAACAAGGAGAGAAGCAACCTGGAATTAAGGAGAAACTTCCTGACAGTGAGGACAATTAGCCAGTGGAGCAGCTTGCCACCAGAAGTTGTGGGTGCTTCATCACTGGAGGTTTTTAAGAAGAGACTAGACAGCCACTTGTCTGGAATGATATTATAGGGTCTCCTCTTTGAGCAGGGGGCTGGACTAGAAGACATCCAAGGTCCCTTCCAGCTCTATTGATTGATAGATGAGTTTCATCTTGAATTCAAGAGTGTGTAGGTACAGTATATTAGCAATTTCTCAATGCTCCATCAATGAGGTGTCCGTGGTGCACTCTTGGTTGTTGGGTTTTGTTTTTTGTTTGCAGCCATTTCATTACCCAAACTAGGTAACATCATCAGAGCTAGATAACAAACTAGGTAACATCATCAGTGCTCAGTAACAAACTAGGTGACATCACTAACATTGATGATGTTACCTAGTTTGGGTAATGAAACATCTGCAAGAAACAACCGAACTCAGAGAGCACCATGAAGTACAGATATTCTCCTTTATTGCTCCATCAATTATCCAAACTCTTTCTTTCTCAATCCAGATAACTGTGACCAGGCCTGCCACAACGCCAACCAAACTCAACACTAATGACAAAAGCAGTGATTCTGGCAACAAGATGGATCTTTCCGCTGTCTGACATTGACCCTTGTTGACTCTTCCTTCCGATACCCAAGCAAACCATGTCCTCGGGATATTTGATTCATTGCCTGACTACCTATTACTCTCTGAGAATCCACTCCTCTTTACTTCCTTCCTGCTAAATTGAGGAGGGGCAGAGTTGCCCATTGGACTGAATCCATACTTCCAGCTTTTTCTCCTCTGGGCTGGGAGGACTAGCTACGGAATAGGCAAGGGACATTTTACACTGGATGGTCCTCTAAGCACTGGCAGAGATGAAGCTGAGGAATATTTGTGGGAAAGAGAATTCCAGGAGGATCTCTGGATCCGCAAAGCTACATTTTCTCATGACCCTAACATTGAAGAACTCTTGACCAGCTCTACGGACACCTACACGTTAAGATAGTTGAAGGATACAAAGGAGAAGCTACACTAGGAAATGTCCAACTTCAAACACTGCCTTTGCAAACACTGCAGAAGCAAAGGTGATGGAATCCAGCTCTATTTTTTCTGATCTTGGCCTGGAGGCCAGCAGAAATAGCAGATGTTCTATTTGAGCCTCAAGTACTGTATATTTGCTTGGTGGCTCTCCGGATTATCCTAACGCTGGTTGTGATGGACACCCAGAGCTTCATTTCATTGCAAGAAGCTTTTATCTCACCTGGGGGGGAAACATTTATATAGAACCCTCCTATTTTCCCAGATGAGATTCAGTGTCTCAGCTGAATCCTGTTTGTAGACCGAGCGGATTTCTCCTTTGTTGAAAAATCACAGTTGCTTCCGCTGTCCATCTTGCCAGACAGAACAAAACTTGAATGCCAAACAGCCACGTTCTTTCCTCCCCCCCACAAAGCAAAACGAAATAAAAAAGAAACAAGCAACCCACTTCCTCAGAAACGAACAAGACAGAAAAATGACTCTGAGGTGTCAGCCAGGCTGCAGCTGGAATTGTGTGATTATCCACGGATGTCATTTAAAAAAAAAAATTTTTATTCCTTTCTCCCGATAAGCAGACGGATGGTTTTTTGTTTTTTTCCCCCCAGCCGTGCAGCAATGCTGTAGCTTCTGCAAAGAAAATCAACATTTGATTAATTCAACCAAGGTCTCATCACCTCCCTTTAATGGATTTCGCTAGTAGAGTTCCTTCGCTGATCAAGTTCCAGGAACTTCCTAAATATAGTGTATCTCGGCAGTCTTAAGCACTAGAAGCTTGCTTTTTTAAAAAAAAGGTGGAAGCAAACAGGACAAAAAGAGAGAGAGAAAAAAAGGTCATTGCTGCATGGAAGATCACAGGCTTTTCATGCTAATTCAAAGCCAAGCATGTCCAGACGAAGCTAGAAAGATCTTGTCTGGTGGCCTCAAGATACATTATCAAGTCATTGTAGAAAATAACCCAACTTGGTTGTCTATCTAATTTATCCTAGGATGGTTGATCTTTGTTATCCTGGCCATGAAAGGTAGGAAGGAGAGGCTAAACCAAACCAGAAATTCACCCCTTCAATTTATGAGACTAAAACATTGTAGCCCTATTACTTTCGGTCCTCCTTTGACATCTTGATTTGATGGAATTGTAGTCTCCATCTCAAGTAACTTCATAGCCCCATAACTTCCTGTTCTTCTTGACTTCTTGATTTTATGGAATTGTAGTCTCCATCTCAAGACCCATCACTTCCTGTCCTCCTTTGATTCCTTGATTTGGTGGAGTGGTAGTCTCCAGCTCTTCACAGCCCCATAATTTCCTGTTCTTCTTGACTTCTTGATTTTATGGAATTGTAGTCTCCATCTCAAGACCCATCACTTCCTGACCTCCTTTGATTCCTTGATTTGATGGAGTGGTAGTTTCCATCTCACATAGCTTCATAGCTCCGTAATTTCTTGATCTTCACAGAACGCAGAAGTTATGCCTTGATGTGGTCCCATCTTCAGGCTACCTACCAAATGAGGCAGCTTGTGGTCTGATTCAGGTGCAGATATGAACCATTGTCAGAAGTTTTGTGATGACCCATTAACTCCTCTTTCCCTGTCCTTTTTCCCTATGGGTGTTCACCATAAGTTAGGAGTACATTGGCACTCTCATCAATATTAGTGATAGCAGGAAGCTCTAGTTTTTTGACTACCCTTAGGACAGGGGTTGCATATTCCAGCTTGAACTAATCAAGGTTAAATTGAACTAATCATGGTTAAAATTCATGATGATTTAGATGATACTTAACTCTTCTCTTACAACCTGCTTACAATTAAAGACTTTGCAGAAGTATTCATTCAACATGCTAAAGTTGGGCAAGTCCCATTTAGGTTGAACATTTTGTGGCTTATCCTGTTGGTTACCTTAGAAATCAGTGCGTTGTATAAACTCAGAAGGTTAAGCTAATTTCTGAAATCAGGATAAATGTGTTTGCTTATAATAGTTCAATTTCCATCGACTTCCATGCATTTAGATACCCCTCTGTTAAATATTTAAACAAAAAATTAAAATCCTTTCAAACACCAGATAGGGTTTAGACTAAGAAGACACTGTATTAAGAATCCTTCTTTCAGTACTTTTTTTTTTTAAAAAAAGAAAGCTATATTTAATCCTCCATTTTTTTGTGTGTGTTGCTTGAGCTTGCTTGTATTTTGAGTTTGTGATATACAGGGTTATAAGCATGCATATATATGCATGTATATTCAATGTGAATAAGCCATAAATTTTTATTTTCAATAGTTCATCATTCCGGATTGTATATGGTTTTTTTTCCGTTGTGTTGCTGAATGCAGTAAATGTGTTCAAGGATTTTCTTTTTCTTTTCTTTTTTTTTTTAAAAAAAAGCCTGCCTGTAGCCTTTTACTAAAATCTGAATACCCTAGCATTTATTTATGGGTCTTATTTTTCTGGCTTTTGCAATCTGTCTTCGGAGCAGCGTGGTGATATCAACAATACGAAAACTTAATTGAATGAGGTGCGAGTTGAAAATAGATTAAATAGCAGCAAAATGATGACTTTGCCTGTATAGGAATAAAATGGTTGAATAGACCATCCCTACCTCTTCTTTTTTTCCTGAATGGAACAGTAGGAGAAAAAAAAAACCTGTCTTCTAATCAAAAGTGGATAAGGCCTTGTTCAGATTATTTTGACATAGTAAAAATAGAGACGTACTATCAGTAGAAGAGAAAAAACTTGGTGGTTTTCTTGCAGATGTTTCATTGCCCAACTAGGTAATATCATCATGATGAGAAGGGAGATCGGTTTGTGGAAAGGAGAAGGAAGAAGAGAAGGAGGAAGAGGAGGAGAAAGAGGAAGAGGAGGGGGAAGACAACTGTGGGCTCCTTGGTTCTCTCTGAGCTTGGTGGTTTTCTTGGAGATGTTTCATAGCCCAACTAGGCAACATCATCAGGACTAGAAGGGAGACAGGTTTGTGGAAAGGAGGAGGAGGAGGAGGAGGAGGAAGAGGAAGAAGAGGAGGAAGAGGAGGAGGAGGAGGACAACTGTGGGCTCCTTGGTTCTCTCTGAGCTTGGTGATTTTCTTGCAGATCACCAACTAGGTAATATCATCATGACGAGAAGGGAGATCGGTTTGTGGAAAGGAGGAGGAGGAGAAGGAGGAAGAGGAGGAGAAAGAGGAAGAGGAGGAGGAGGGCAACTGTGGGCTTCTTGGTTCTCTCTGTGCTTGGTGGTTTTCTTGTAGATGTTTCATAGCCCAACTAGGCAACATCATCAGGACTAGAAGGGAGACAGGTTTGTGGAAAGGAGGAGGAGGAAGAGGAGAAGAGGAGGAGGAGGAAGAGGAAGATTGTGGGGTCCTTGGTGCTCTCTGAGCTTGGTGGTTTTCTTGCAGACGTTTCACGATCACACTAGGCAACATCATCAGCTGATTATCTGGTTAACAATCATAGCAAAGAAGTCATCAAATCACATGCAATTCGCTTAGCAACCGCCTTGCTCCACAAAGCAAATTCTGGTCCCACTTGAGGACTACCTGTAGCATCCTACTAACTCAATTCCCATTGCTGTGCTCACTGGATGGATGGACAGAGAGTTATTACTCCGCTCGAGATGTTTTAATGAAATGTTGATTATTTAAATGACAGAAACGGCCCAGCAGGGACTGAAATATCAGAGTTGGCTGTCCTGCTAATGTAAGGAAGATGAATGGTTTTTGTGGGGGAGGGGAGACATTCTTGTCTTTCCTTCTCCTGGACCTGCTGCTTTATGGACTGAGTATCTCATGTTCTCCCCTATCTGTAGTTCAAGATTCCAAATTCATTATGGGTCGTCCTCAGAATGGAAAGACGTTGAGCAGATGGTTCATTAAGATCGGGATGAAATTACAGGATGCTAATTTTGAGCGTGACAGTTCCAGGATTGCTCTTGGGACGGGGGGGGGGGTGGATGGTGTTCTCATACACCCCCAGTAAGAGAGCCTGTTGATCAAGGCAGCTGGCCTTTCTTGTAAAGCAGGCCATTAGCCAGGTGGCCAAACGGCCATTAGCCATCTCTGTGTCATATCGAGATGGACTATCGCCTTCCGTGGGGAGTAGAAACGGTAGCCTGCCAGACCTTGTGGTCTTTCTCCCAGGTGCCCTTCTGACTCCTCATTCTCATAATAAGTTGAATTTCTCAGAAGCCTCCATCGAACACTAAGAATAATAATAATAATAAAAAAGGCAGAACAAGACCTTTTAGGTGGCACGTGGAGAACCGTCATTAAATTTTAGCTACGAGCCAACTTGAAGGTTAAATTGTGCCACGATTCGGTCTAAAGCAGAGGTGAGAATCTGGAAACCTACCTGGCAGTGGGAACTTCGACTGGTTCTCAGTTGCGGCCATCCTATCAACTCAATTCCCATCGGGGCGCTCGCTGGATGGATGAATGAATGAACAAAGAATTATTACTTCCTCAAGATGTTTTAATGAAAAGTTGATTATTTAAACGACAGAAATGGCCCAGCAGGGACTGAAATATCCATTTTGGCGTCATGAAAATGTAAGGAAGATTAATTTTTTTTTTGGTGGGGGAAGGGAGAAATTATTTTCTCTCCTTGTTCTGGACGTTACAATGAAATAATTAAGAAGAGGCTGGACAGCCATTTGTCTGAAATGGTGTAGGGTTTCCTGCCTGAGCAGGGGATTGGATTAGATGACCTCCAAGGTCCCTTCCAACTTTATTATTATTTTATTATTATTATTAATTACCATCTGTCTCATGGAAACCATGCTCTCTTCTAAAGGAAGAACCCTACAGAATAATTGAAATCTTGCACCGACGATGTTCTTCTCCGTCAAACCCGTTTGAACGTGGAATTTGGACAACGCCCTACAACTTTTTCAGCGGCAAGGTTAATTATGCACACGTATTTGGTGATGTCCAGAGGAACCTCATGGGATAGGGGTGTTTCCTTTGGTTGATTTAAAACCCTTGGGGTCTTTGCCGTCCCATAAGATGCGGCAGAACACAACCCAGTCAGAATGCCATCCTAAAAATTTGCAAGGCTCATTTGCAAAAAACCCCTCAGCAAATGGTTAGTTGGCATCTGAGCCAGAAACGAAACTTTGAGTTCTTTAAATGCAGATGGTGGAAACCATCTAGACCAGGGGTCTTCAAACTTGGCCCTTTCATGACTTGTGGACTTCAACTCCCAGAATTCCTCAGCCATGCTGGCTCAGGAATTCTGGGAGTTGAAGTCCACGAGTCATAAAAGAGCCAAAGTTGCCTATCCCTGGACTAAACAATCACCTGTCTGAGATAGTATAGGTTCCTTCCAGTTCTATTCTATTCTATTCTATTCTATTCTATTCTATTCTATTCTATTCTATTCTATTCTATTCTATTCTATTCTATTCTACTCTACTCTACTCTACTCTACTCTACTCTACTCTAATCAGTGGAACGACTTGCCTCCAGAAGTTATGGAGGTTTTTAAAGAAGAGGTTGGACAGTCATTTGTTCAGAATCTTATAGGGTCTCCTGCTTGAGCAGGGGGTTGGACTAGAAGACCTCCAAGATCCCTTCCAACTCTTTTATTCTGTACTCTTTTCCAGGCTTATTTTAACTGGTACCCATTCATAGCCTCATTTTCAGACTGAGAAGAGTGTCAAAGAAAACAAAACATTGACAGAAACAAGAGGAAAGGCAAGGAAGCCTCAATGCCTTGGACACGATGATATGGACAGCCCCACCAGATTGAAATTAAGCTAGGAAATTAGACTCCAAATTAATTAAGCTATAAATTGGGTTCTGATTTAATCGAGCAAGGCACCAGGCACAAAATTAAGTGAGTAACAAATGGGGTACAAAATTAACACAGCACTTTCTCCCCCCTAAATCTTCTAATTTTCTAAATCTCAGTTTCTGAGTCTATCCAAAGTGTGTTTCCAACCCATAGTTAGCGAGCTGAATTGAAATAAACCTTGTTCATTCAGTCCTGTGTGAATGCGTAGATGTTTCGTGGTTGGGATGAATTCTGACAATATGGGAGTTGTAAGACCCTTTTGGGGTGTCTGTTGTAACTCTGAACAGTCACTAAGTGTTTGGTCATAAGTTGAGGACTACCTGTATGTGGTCCCAAGGTCTCTGACTATCGTCCTTTGATGTTTGGGTCTTCCTACCTCTTGGAAAGTGAGATCTACATAGATCTTCAATACATTACAAAGTGAAGATTCTCCTTTATCTCTTCGCCCTTCCTCTCTCTCTTCCCCCCCTCCAAGTAATTCAGATTTTAGAAGGCAAATTGGAACCCTTGAAGAAAATCAGGCACTCTGCATTTAGCCCCCAGCCATGAATAAAAGAGTTCACCTCTGCTAATCAGACATTGCTTCCCCTGTTGATGACACTTTTTGCACAAGAAGAGAATATCCTTTGGTGTCTAATCAAGATTAATTATTTAAAATAAGTTCAGAGATTTATTTGCTCCGACGAGTTCAGAAAGACGCAGGAAACATTGTTCCTTTCTTTAAGGAGAGGGTTTTTTTTTAAACACCCCCCCCCCCAGTCCTTACACCTTGTCTGTCAGCTCCAAGGAAGACCTGGATTCAAAGTTGTGGGTCCTCCAACACTGGAGGTTTTAAAGAAGAGATTGGATAACTATTTGTTCGGAATGGCATAGGGCAGTGGTGGCGAACCTATGGCACGGGTGCCAGAGGCGGCACTCAGAGCCCTCTCTGTGGGCACGCGCGCCATCGCCCCAGTCCTAGGCCTTCAGCTGGGTTTTATAAAACCTTTTCGCTTTAGGCCTCCGCCGCCGTGTGCACACACACACAAAAAGGTTCAATCAATCAGTCAATTTCAACTTCTCGCGGGAAAAAAAAAGATCTTGCAAAGTTGGAATTGATTGATTGAACTTTTTAGTCCCACCCAGTCTGCCGTTACCACGGCAGCCACGCCCACCCAATGGGCCACACCCACCCAATGGGCCACACCCACCCGGCACCCGACGATGCATAAGTGGGTTTTGGGTTACAGTTTGGGCACTCGGTCTCTAAAAGGTTCGCCATCACTGGTCTAGTTTAACGAAGCGAGGGACGAGGGGGGACAAGATAGCAGTCTTCCAATATCTCAGGGGCTGCCCCAAAGAAGAGGGAGTCAAGCTATTCTCCAAAGCCCCTGAAGGCAGGACAAGAAGTAACGAAGGGAAACTAATCAAGGAGAGAAGCAACCTAGAACTAAGGAGGGAGGGAGGGAGGGAGGGAGGGAGGGAGGAAGGGAGGAAGGAAGGAAGGAAGGAAGGAAGGAAGGAAGGAAGGAAGGAAGGAAGGAAGGAAGGAAGGAAGGACGGACAATGGATGGAAACTAACCAAAGAGAGAAGCAACCTAGAACTAAGGAGAAACTTCCTGACAGGTAGAACAATTAACCAGTGGAACAACCTGCCTCCAGAAGCGGTGAATGCTCCAACCATTTGTCCGAAATGGTATAGGGTTTCCTCCCTGAGCAGGGGGTTGGACTAGATGACCTCCAAGGTCCCTTCCAACTTTACTATTATTATTATTATTATTATTATTATTATTATTATTATTATTATTATTATTATTATTATTATTATTATTATTATTATATTTCTTTCTTAACTTGATGGATGCCACTTAATGTAATAGCAAATCCAGCTTTCCAGTTCAGTTTCCTTCTGCTTTTCCACACCCTCAGCTGGCACGTTTCATACCATAACAACCGATTATGGATTGAAGAGTATTTGTCTAATAAGAAAAATCAGCCAACTGTCTTTGTTCCTGATAATCACTTCTATGGGCCGTTCTTTCATTCACTGTATTGATTTAACTACACGTTTTGGGGTCTTTTACAAAAAACACAACCCTCTTGTACCATTTTGGCTTTGTGAGTGTTGCAAAGCAGTGATTCATTTTTTGACTCTTTTACAATGGGAGGAGGAGGAGGAGGAGGAGGAGGAAGAAGAAGAAGAAGAAGAAGAAGAAGAAGAAGAAGAAGAAGAAGAAGAAGAAGAGGAGGAGGAGGAGGGGGAGGAGGAGAATTCTGTAGGACAAAGAAGGAGGAGATGAAGTTGTGTTTCCTACAGTTGCAGATCTCTGTATATGGGCATTGACTGTCAACTAACAAGCAATATGCAATACATTTCCCCTGGAGACTTAATGTCAGGGACAAGAGCTCCATCTTGATCTAAAGAAATACATTCTTCTGAACAGCATTTTTTTAGTGAGAAAATGAGAAGGAAATCCAGACAGATGCTGAATGATGAACCCTTGTGGAACCTTTTCTCCCAGTCTGCTATTTATTCAACTTCTGTCTCTTCGCTTTGCTTAGAAACTATCACCATGGGGGAATCTCATTGAAAGAAAGAAAAAATCATGTCCTTCCACGTTCCAAAACAGGAAATCAATGCCATGTGTCTGGAGACGTTGGACAACTTTAAGCAGATAGATCATTTTCCCACCAAAGATGTTTGGAAAGCAAAACTAAGAAGCCAAACAAAGGAAACATAAAGGCAAGGATACGTATCGATTGTTCTGGATTGGTTTGGTCATAAATAAAATCATCTCCAATAACAGGCAACAGGGAGAAAGCAGAGCTGCTTAACTCATACTTTGCATCAGTCTTCGCACAAAAAGAAACTATAGCCCAACCTACCAAAATAAACCACTGCAAAAGACAAATTAGAGACAAAAATTAAAATAAGCAAGAAAATGATAAGAGAACACCTATCTGACCTTGACTAATATAAATCACCGGGGCCTGACAGATTACATCCCAGAGTTCTGAAGGAGCTGGCAGATGTTATCTCAGAACCATTGCACCACATCTTTCATAAATCCTGGAGCACCAGGGAAGTACCTGAGGATTGGGAAAGAGCTGATGTGGTTCCCATTCTTGAAGAAAGGAGAGAAAAACGGACCCATGGAAACTACAGACCAAACAGTTTAACATCAATACCTGGGAAGATCCTAGAAAAGATAATCAAAAAACAGATCTGCGAACAACTAGAAGCAAACAAAGTTATAACTAGTACCCAACACGGGTTTGTTAAAAACAGATCATGCCAAACCAATCTTATTTCATTCTTTGACAAAGTGACTAAACTAGCAGACCAGCGAAATACTGTGGACGTAGTATACTTAGACTTCAGTAAGGCATTTGATAAAGTAGACCACAACCTACTCCTTGGTAAGCTAGAAAAAGGTGGAATAGATAACATCACCACCAGGTGGATCTGTAGCTGGCTGGCAAACCGTACACAACGAGTAGTCCTCAATGGCACTACATCCACATGGAGAGAAGTAAGCAGTGGGGTAGCACAAGGTTCCATCTTAGGCCCAGTACTCTTCAATATCTTCATCAATGACTTAGATGAGGGAATTGAAGAGGAACTCATCAAATTTGCAGATGACACCAAACTGGCAGGAGTAGCCAACAGCCCAGAAGACAAACTCAGGATCCAAAAAGATCTTGACAAACTTGAACAATGGGCCCTATCCAACAAAATGAGTTTCAATGTGGAGAAAAGCAAAGTTTTACATTTAGGTAGGAAAAATCAAAGGTACAAGTACAGATTGGGCAAGACCTGGCTTTAAAGCAGTAATTGTGAGAAGGACCTTTGAGTCCTATTGGACGATCACTTGACTATGAGCCAACAGTGTGCAGCAGCAGCCAAAAAAGCTAATACAGTCCTGGGTTGTATAAACAGAGGCATAGAATCAAGAACATGCGAGGTATTAGTACTGCTTTACAAAGCCCTAGTAAGACCACACCTGGAATACTGCAGCCAATTTTAGTCACCATATCACAAAAAAGTTGTTGTGAGTTTGGAAAAAATTCAGAGAAGAGCAACTAAGATGATCAAAGGCCTGGAGGCTAAAACATATGAAGAACGGCTGCAGGACTTGGGTTTGACTAGTCTAGAGAAAAGAAGAAATAGGGGAGACATGATAGCACTATTCCAGTATTTGAGGGGCTGCCACAAAGAAAAGAGGGTCATGTTATTCACCAAAGCACCAGAGGGCAGGATGAGAAACAATGATTGGAAACTGATCAAAGAGAGAAGCAACCTGGAATTAAGGAGAAACTACCTGACAGTGAGGACAATTAACCAGTGGAACAGCTTGCCCCCAGAAATCGTGGGTGCTCCATCACTGGAGATTTTTAAAAAGAGGCTAGACAGTCACTTGTCTGAGATGGTATAGGTTCTCCTGCTTGAGCGGGGGGCTGGTCTAGCAGACCTCCAAGGTCCCTTCCAGCTCTATTCTATTCTAATCTTTGAGCCACCATTTACGAAAAGAAATGGTGCAAAGAAAGGGAACAGATGTTAGATGTTAAATTGAGCTGGTCTGATGCTTTGCTCTGATTTATTTTTCTAGATATATTTTTCACACATATAGGCCAATGCATGGACATTTTATCAAAGTTCTGGATTGATGATTAAACTAGGGTGGGAAGAGAGGGGAATTAGTGGGGAAGAGATCTAGAACCTCCAAATTCCATCTTCAAAATGCCACTGTGGCTCAACAACAATGCAGAGTAGTAAGAAGAACTTCTAGAGTTCAGTACTCAACATCTGATGTTGACAAGGTAGCAGGAAGCCAAGTAGTCCAGATAAATTTGAAGAGCTGACGCCAGACAGGAGGCAAAAATTTTCTCTGCTCTCTTGGGCTATTCCAAATCTGATCTAATTGCTTCTCTGATCAAATCCAGAAGCTTGATTTATGAACTGCTCTTTTTTTCTGCCTCGAAGACAGAAATCATTAGGCCCCATTTAATCAAGAAAGAATGAAGTCTATATAAAAGTAGTTGGGTTCAACGGAGATAATTGCTCAGCTCTTTACAATCCCTAACTTCTTCTAAAAGGTGTTAGATACTGTTAAATGAAAGGCACATATTTTTTTCCTTGTTAAGATAACAAGGATCTACTTACTCTGCAGATGGGAAGGTTTCCCACGCACCCCGGAGTGGATTTTGGACTTTGTTAATCTTTGGGTATTTCAGTTCTGATTTCAATAGCAATAAAACTCACAGATTTATATAATACATCTTTCAGATTAAAAGAAAAAGGGGGAGTAGAAAGCTTTGTCTGAACAAATAATGTTCTGAATCTCATATCTTCCAGAGCAGCTACGTACGTCTAGCTGACGAACAATAATAGTCACAGTTTTCACTTAAATTCTCAAGTAATAATTGCTCAGAATAGAAAAAANTCTATCTATCTATCTATCTATCTATCTATCTATCTATCTATCTATCTATCTATCTATCTATCTATCATCTATCTATCTATCTATCTATCTAGTCCATTTATGTCTATCTATCTATCTATCTATCTATCTATCTATCTATCTATCTAGTCTATTTATGTCTGTCTGTCTGTCCGTCCGTCCGTCCGTCCGTCCGTCCGTCCGTCCGTCCGTCCGTCCGTCCGTCTATCTATCTATCTATCTATCTATCTATCTATCTATCTATCTATCTATCTATCTATCTATCTATCTATCTATCTATCTATCTATGAGCCATGATGGCACAGTGGTTAGAATGCAGCATTTCGATCCTGACCGGCTCAAGGTTGACTCAGCCTTCCATCCTTCCGAGGTCAGTAAAATGAGGACCTAGATTGTTGGGGACAAAATGCTGACTCTGTAAGCTGCCTAGAGAGGGCTCTAAAGCACTGTGAAGTGATATATAAATCTAAGTGCTATTGCTAATATCTGTCCATCATATCTCTCTCTCTCTCTCTCTCTCTCTCTCTCTCTCTCTCTCTCTCTCTCTCTCTCTCTCTCTCTCTCTCTCTCTCTCTCTCTCTCTCTCTCTCTCTCTCTCTCTCTATCTATCTATCTATCTATCTATCTATCTATCTATCTATCTATCTATCTATCTAATCTATCTGTATCACCTCTTGACAATTTTCTTGTGGGTCAGTCTCAGTCTTACAAGGTAGACTGGATAGGACCCTGAGACAAATGAGCTTATTCTACTTTATTGTAAAACTATGTTAACAGAATCATGCTAATCTGAAAGTACAATTCTCTTGCTGTCTTCTTTACAACCTAAAAAACTAGGGAGGGTCCCTCCCGGGCCTCTTACTCCATCCACTATGCATCAATGGGCTATGCTGTCTCTTACCTGACCATTCCCTAGACAGCATCTCTTTCCTCCCCTCTCCCACGGTCTTTCTCACAAAGAGCCTGGGAAACTAGGGAGGATCCCTTCTGAGTGTCTTTCTCCACCAAGGTTGCAGCTCTGGGCTATGCAATCTCTTATCTGACCATTTCATAGGCAGCATCTCTTTCCTCCATTTCCCGAGGTCTTTCCCACATACCATTACAGCCGTCTCCTATACAGCCTGAGAAGTTAGTGAGGGCCTCTTCTGAACCTCTTTCTCCACCCATTATGCAGCTCTGGGATATGCCATCTCTTATCTGACTGTTCCCTAGGCAGCATCTCTTCCCTTCATTTCCCAAGGTCTTTCCCACATACCATTACAGCCGTCCCCTATACAGCCTGAGAAGTTAATGAGGGTCTTTTCTGAACCTCTTTCTCCACTCATGATGCAGGTCTGGGCTACGTAGTCTCTTATCTGACCCTTCCCTTGGGAGCATCTCTTGGATCAATCTCCTATGGTGTTCCATGCATACTGTTACAATCAGTTTCCATTTACATCTGCTTAGCTTTGGTGAGAAATAAAATGCTGCCTTCACTAGACCCTGGATGTGACTCAGCAGGGTTTCTTCCTCTGCTAAGGTTGTTACATTTCCCTCCTGCTCACCGAGCTGGATTTCTGTTTCTTCAACTCAAACCCCAGGGAAAATGTAAATATTGCAACAGTATGGTGTGAACAAACTCAGGAATTTCTGTAGGAAATCTTCCATTCCCTTCACAGCTAATTGACAGATCATTTGCTTACTCAAAGGCCCTTTTCTTCCTGGTCTCCTCTCTCTTTCCTTTCCTCCCAGCTGACTTCAGATGACAAACCTGGAGGCAAAGAAATGGCCTCCTGTAGGAGAGACGTTAAGAAAAGAGACGTCTCTGTTTTGACTTCACAGTGAGATACGGCAGGCTATTACTGCAGATGCTTGTTCTCGCCTAATCAGATAATGTTGCATAGCATTGTCTCTTTTATACTCAGGATGGACACAGCACAATGCACGTCAATCCCATTATCCCAGAAAAGATACATGATTTGGTGTTGCTGGAATCCAGCCCAGTCAACTAAGGCAGGAAGCCAAAGTCTGTTTAACTAATCCTTGGCCGAAATCTGTCCTTTGATGTCCAGAAAGTTTTATTCTCCTGCCAAAGATGCTGTCAGCCTTCCTAGGAAATGCCTAGGGAGGTAGGTGGGAATGACCTTCGGAGACAAGGGTCCTTCTAGCTGATGTGGCACTAGAGGGAGCGGCTTGCAAAACTAGAAGATTAATTCATTTCAATTCAATGAATCTGGAAATATAGGAGAAGGAGAGGCAGAAACTGGGGGCAGAGTCAAAAGAGATATCAGCCTAGAATCCCTACATAGCCACAAGCGAACTAAGACCAATCTCCTTGAATTCAGAATCAGAATAGAGCTGGAAGGGACCTTGGAGGTTTTCTAGTCCATCCCCCTGCTCAAGCAGGAGATCCTATACCATTTCAGACAAGTGACTGTCCAGGCTCTTCTTTAAAACCTCCAGTGATGGAGCGCCCACAATGGCTGAAGGCAAGCGGTTCCAGTGGTTGATTATCCTCACTGTTAGCAAGTTTCTCTTTAGTTCTAGGTTGCTTCTCTCCTTGATTAGTTTCCATCCATTGTTTCTTGTCCTGTCCTCTTTGGAGAATAATTTGACCCCCTCTTCTTTGTGGCAGCCCCTCAAATACTGGAATACTGCTATCATGTCCCCCCCTAGTCCTTCTTTTCTCTAGACTGACCATACCCAAATCCTGCAGCCGTTCTTCATATGTTTTAGTCTCCAGGTCTTTAATCATCCTAGTTGCTCTTCTTTGCACTTTTTCCAAAGTCTCAAGATCTTTTTTGTAATGTGATGACCAAAACTGGATGCAGTATTCCAAGTGTGGCCTTACTAAGGCTTTATAAAGCGGCACTAATGCTTCATGTGATTTTGATTCTATGCCTCTGTTTATACTACCAATTCTTCTGGATAGATATCGTTAGCCATAAATCAGTTTAACTGAACCTTCATGCATAACCCTGATCTTTCACACCCGGCAGGTAAATAAATAAAATAAAAAATTATACAGCTATCATCTGAACATGGTGATTCAGGGAGGACAAAACTGGAAGGGCAGTTTTCAGCAAAGGATTTGCTTTATATATTTTTTTGAGTCCATTCTCAGAAATTTGACTGAATGGACTTAATACAACCCATGCAGAAGAGAAATTTAGTAACTAAAAGACACGGCTGGCTGAATAATTGTCAAACCTGTTTAAAATGGATCTTGGTTACATCAGTTGCAACACAGAGTAGGCATGAGGCAAAGATTCACAGATCTGGGATGGGGAAAAGATTTACATTCAGTTTTGCAGTTCCCCTACTCCTGAACAGCATCATAACATGAAGCCATTATGAGCAGGAACATATTTCCTTTCTGGCAGCTGGCACATCTGTGGGACAGCTCAAGAAAAGGGCTAAGATCTACAAGATGATAGGTATTTAGAGATTCATTTCTCACATTTATTGCCCTGAGAATTGACAGCAGGGTTGACAGGCTACTCAAGTCATCTCAGCAGATGGTGATGAAAATCCCTTGGAGATGTAGGGTTGCAATGAAATGTTGGTCCAGTAGATCATTTGCTACTTTTCAATCACCTGGTTGACATCGACGTTGCCTCAGAAGGCCTGCTCAGGCAGGAGACCCTATACCATTTCAGACAAATGGTTGTCCAGTCTCTTCTTGAAAACCTCCAGTGATGGAGCATTCACCACTTCTGGAGGCAGGTTGTTCCACTGGTTAATTGTTCTAACTGTCAGGAAGTTTCTCCTTAGTTCTAGGTTGCTTCTCTCCTTGATCAGTTTCCATCCATTGCTTCTTGTCCTGCCTTCAGGCGCTTTGGAGAATAGCTTGACTCCCTCTTCTTTGGGGCAGCCCTTGAGATATTGGAAGACTGCTATCATGTCCCCCCTCGTCCTTCTCTTCATTAAACTAGACATTCCCAATTCCAGCAACTGTTCCTTATATGTTTTAGCCTGATCATCTTTGTTGCTCTTCTCTGTACTCTTTCTAGAGTCTCAACATCTTTTTTACATCGTGGTGACCAAATCTGGATGCCGTATTCCAAGTGTGGCCTTACCAAGGCATTGTACTTCACGTGATCTTGATTCTATCCCTCTGTTAATGCAGCCTAGAACTGTGTTGGCCTTTTTTATTACCCAATCTACTTAGCCACAATTCTCAGCACAACAACAAGCAAACATCTTGCTTCAGGAATCATAAGAAAATTGGATGTGTTAAAACAAAAGGCAAATGTCTTGGAAATCAAATGGATTTCCTTACATATCAATTTGAGCCTCTATGGGAAACGTTAATTCATAGGTAGTAGTAGAAAATCCAGGGGGAACTAAGTTGTGCGTTTTCAACCACTGAAAAGTTAAGTCTCACTGGATTCTAGTGAGAACAGGCTTTCAGTCTTAATCTTTAAATTTTTAATCCGTATCGACAGTCTCTTATTATATCGAAGAGACATGAGCTCAAGTCGTGGTGAATTGTTCTGTGAGATGAGTAAAAAATCACTTTTAGGACAGATACCCTTGATGGTGTGTACAGCAATAATATTGCTTATGTCTTAAATGTATTAAAATGACATTACAAGGCTGTATTGGAAAACAATTCACCCAGAAAAGTAAAAAAAAAATCAATAAGTATATAGCAGATTTAAATTCCAGGTCCTAACTCACATTATGGGGCAGGGCAAAATCACTCAAGAAAATTGAACTGCACATATGCATCTAATGTACTGAAAGCCGTCAACCCCCCGAATTAATTCAGAATAACAGAGTTGGAAGGGATCTTGGAGGTCTTCTAGTCCAACCCCCTGGTCAAGCAGGAGAGCCTATACTGTTCTGGATAAATGATTGTCCAATCTCTTCTTAAAAACCTCCAGTGATGGAGCACCCACAACTTCTGGAAGCAAGTTGTTCCACTGATTGATTGTTCTCACTGTCAGGAAGTTTCTCTTTAGTTCTAGGTCGCTTCTCTCCTTGATTAGTTTCCATCCATTGCCCTTCCTTCCTTCCTTCCTTCCTTCCTTCCTTCCTTCCTTCCTTCCTTCCTTCCACCCTCCCTCCTTAATTCCAGGTTGCTTCTCTCTTTGTTCAGTTTCCAACCATTGTTTCTTGTCCTTCCCTCTGGTGCTCTGGTGAACAACATGACCCCCTCTTCTTTGTGGCATCCCCTCAAATACTAGAAGACTGCTATCATGTCCCCCCTAGTCCTTCTTTTCTCTAGACTAGCCATTTTGGGCAGCCCCTCAAATATTGGAACTGCTATTATATTACCCCTAGTCCTTCTTTTCATTAAACTAGACATAACCAATTCCAGCAACCCTTCTTCATATATTTTAGCCTTCAGTCCCCCATTCATCTTTGTTCCTCTTCTCTGCACAATATCAGCTATTACTGGTTCCCCCAAACCTGTGAGGAAAAGAAGATGGATTGATTATCCTGAATCACCCAATAAATCAATGTTAGTGCCAAGCAAGTTCACTTCACATGAAAATGTCGGTCCTTGTATGGGGCTTTAGCTAATATATATCGGCAAACTGATTGGGTTGCCAGTTCATAGACACAAAATCTTCCCAAATTAAAGTGTCTCTTATTCCAATGATAACGTTGCATCATTGATATATCCATGTTTTCTCTCTGCCTGCTAACTCTCGTCTCCTGGATTTAATCAATATTTCTAGCAAATCTAGACTTTTTTTTTTAATTCCCAACCCCTGAAACGCAACCATTTCAAAATGTGATTTAGGATGCTTCTGTTCCCATCTGTTCCTTATTTCAGTTTCACAGTATTTCAAGGAAGAATGTCTCCATTTTATCTCTTGGCCAACTTCAGGTCTTTTTTTAAAAAAAAAATATATAGTCATTAACGCCTTTTAAATGTCTTAGAGGTTTGCATTCTTATTATTCACGGTGGTCATTTAAAAGTTACAGCAATATTAAATTTTAACACCTGCCTCCTCAACCTAAGTCAAAGATAAATTAAGCTTTAAAAGAAAAAAAGGACGGGGGATGCATAGCTAACGTTAAGGCATATTGTACATGTTAAGTCCTTTTTTTAAAAAAAAAAAAAAAAGGAAAAGCTGATAAGGTCACCATGAAATATTTACAACCTCTAACACATGAAAAGAATTCAGCAGACAAGGCTGTTGAGTTTTGACCCGTGGAAAGTTTCGTTCCCTGTAAATGTTATGATTAAAAAAAAAAATAGCATGAGGCTTAGCCAGGTGATGGCTTAATCACAGATAATTGGATAAACTTTTTCCCCCCATTCACCCATTGAATGGGGTTGGAAGAACAGAAGCCTCCAAAGAAGTTGAAGTCAATAGACGCCCAGCATAGGAGATGGGATAGAGCAGTGATGGCGAACCTTTTAGAGACCGAGTGCCCAAACCGCAACCCAAAACCCACTTATTTATCGCAAAGTGCCAGGGCCGCCTCGGCATTGTGGTGCCCTCATGGGAGGGGGGCAGGGAGGCGCCTCTGAGTGCCGCCTCTGGCACGCAAAAACCGGGGGGCGCAAAAATGGGCCACCGTGCTGCAAGGCGCAAAAACGGCCCTGCCGTGGGGTGCAGATACAAGGCGCTGCACCATGCAAGAACAGGGCAGGGCTAGTGAGTATCATGCAGGCACTAGCCCCGCCCCATTTGCAGCGTGTGTGTGCTCGCGGCCCCCTTGCATGCATGCATGTAAAATGCTTCCCCCTCCCTTTTTTTCCAGTCCACCAGTCAAGAATGGTTGGTGACCTCTGCTCTAGCACCTCTACTTGAGCTTGCTAGTCGGCCACTTCGCCTCCTTTGTGCTGGGCGGGGCTCCTGCTCTGGGCAGCAGTGGTGGCCTGATGGACCTGCTGCTGGCGGCGGTGGCACGTGTGCCAACAGAGAGGGCTCTGAGTGCCGCCTCTGGCACATGTGCCATAGGTTTGCCACCACTGGGATAGAGGGTGAAGAGCTAGAGGTTTAACATCATAGGATATGAAGACCCGCTAAATGTGTTTGCACTCGTTGGCATGAAATCTGGAAGTCAATTCTTTAAATATTTCTTTCCTTTTTCTTTATGATATTCTTTCTTTCTTTCTTTCTTATATTCTTTCTTTCTTTCTTTCTTTCTTATATTCTTTCTTTCTTTCTTTCTTATATTCTTTCTTTCTTTCTTATATTCTTTCTTTCTTTCTTTCTTTCTTTCTTTCTTTCTTTCTTTCTTTCTTTCTTTCTTTCTTTCTTTCTTTCTTTCTTTCTTTCTAGGTCAGCACACACACACCGAGAATGAAATATTTCAGAGAATATTTTTTGGTTCTTCTCTGCATTCTTTCCAGAGTCTCAACATCTTTTTTTCATGTATTGTTCTCTTCGAGTTCACTTCAGACCCTGTCTACAGACTCCTGCAGTGGGCCATTATGTTCCTGCAAAGCTTGAGAAGCTTTGTGATAGCTAGAATAATATTTAATCATCACAAAGCCTGTCTTTATTTAATGCTGGGTCTATTAATGGCAATAGTTATACCAATTCATTTATCGTTTCAGGAGAGTGTAATCCTGCAGAGTTATAGCTAAATGATAATATTCTAAGAAGATACACACACACACACACACAAAACTGCCCTCTGTATGTAGTTAAGTAAGCTATCCTCCATAAATAAAATTAAATGAATTTTATCATAGTCGGGGAGAAAATTATTTATTTTCTCATCTGATGTCAATTTACTTAATTCTCACTTTCTGAATGTATCTACGTGCTGGAAATGAATAACCGCATTCATTAACAGTGTAAACATTGTCAGAAAACACAAACCCCAAAGTGAATCATCTTCCTGATTATTGGACATAATAAATGTATTACACGGATAAAAATACGTTTCACTGGGGGGAAAATCACTGTGGGAAAAGCGATCTATTTACTAAAGCTCCCTCTATTAAAGATCCTACGAATGCAGATTTGGGGGTTTGGAAAGAAAAATGCTGGAGCTCTTGATTGAGATGTAAGCTGAATTAGAAACAGGGAAGGAAGGAGCCCAACTTTGCAAAAGGAAGACGATGGATGATGGTTTGATTGAAGACGGACCTTGTTTCCAACTGTGACATGATTAGAAAAGCATGAAAGAAAGTAAATAAACCTATCCAATTCAAGGAAGCATGTCAGGCGTGAAAGACCAGTCCACATGTGAAGGTTCTAATAATAATAATAATAATAATAATAATAATAATAATAATAATAATAATAATAATAATAATAATAATAATAATAATAATAATAATAATAAAGTTGAAAGGGACCTTGGAGATCATCGAGTCCAACCCCCTGCACAGGCAGGAACCCTACACCATTTCGGACAAATGGCTGTCCAGTCTCTTCTTAAAAACTTCCAGCGTTGGAGCATTCACCACTTCTGGAGGCAGGTTGTTCCACTGGTTAATTGTTCTAACTGTCAGGAAGTTTCTCCTTAGTTCTAGGTTGCTTTTCTCCTTGATTAGCTTCCATCTGTTGCTTCTCGTCCTGCCTTCAGGGGCTTTGGAGAATAGCTTGACTCCCTCTTCTTTGTGGCAACCCCTGAGATACTGGAAGACTGCTATCATGTCCCCCCTCGTCCTTCTCTTCGTTAGACTAGACATACCCAATTCCAGCAACTGTTCCTTATATGTTTGAGCCTCCAGTCCCCTAATCATCTTTGTTGGTCTTCTCTGTACTCTTTCTAGAGTCTCAGCATCTTTTTTACATCGTGGTGACCAAAATCACGATTTATTAATCTGATTAATCTGATTTATTGCTAAAAGCCCGTGTGCAGAAATCTTCTCAACTAGCCATCAGCACCTGCTAAGAGTTAGCTATGGATCAACAGCACTCAAGGGGAGTTGAATTTTGTTTGTGGCTACGTAGGGATTCTAGGCTGATCCCCTTTTGACTCCACTTCAGCTTCTGCCATGTCTTCTACAAAATGGCTTTTTTCATGTCGGGAGAACATCAAGCGTTGATGGACCACCTCATCGCGCTGAGAGCAAACCCCACATAACTTGTCCAAACCATGTGGCTGCAGAGTTAATATCAGTTTCCAAGGAATCCAAATGATGAGATCTTAATATTTAAAATTAGCACAGCTGTGTTCTTTGCTCTACTTTATATCGTACCCACGACAGGATGCCGAGGACCAATAAACTTATAA
Organism: Protobothrops mucrosquamatus; assembly: GCF_001527695.2. Lineage (NCBI taxonomy): Eukaryota > Metazoa > Chordata > Lepidosauria > Squamata > Viperidae > Protobothrops > Protobothrops mucrosquamatus. The sequence goes on from NW_015388973.1 coordinate 25,752, forward strand.
TGGGCCATTAAGGGACTGCCTAAAGAACATGGCCAGCTGTTCCTTGGCTGATCTTGCGTTAGATCCCTGCCAGTCTGCTCAATAAGCTGCAGAGAAATGCCAGATGTTTTCATTCCTGCCCACTGGAGTTTGACCTTCAAATTTCCTCCTGCTTTGTTCCAAAGCTCCTTCTATTTTTTCCCCTCTCCTCAGAAACCAAGAACATCTTACAATTAATGGTCAAAAGGAAAGTAGGACCATTAATGACCCACAGTCTAGCTGTCTCTGGAGGTCACCATTTCTTTCTTTCTTTCTTTTTGCAATGTCTGTCAACAGCTCCCTGAAGATGTCTATACAGACCATCAGACAGCTGGGTAGGAACCGAGATGGCATTGTGCAGCTTTTGAGCATAAGTAAGCGGTAGGCAAAAGCCGCTTGTTCGTTCCAATAAAACTAGGAGAGATTTTAAAAGAGGGGGGGGAGAGAGAGAAGAAAAAGCTGCTGGTGAAACAGGAATGAGTTTTCTTTCTTTCTTTTTTTTTCTTCCCAGGTCAGAAAAAAAACTTTACTAAATCTGCTAGATTTAGATGCAGTTTGCACACTGGAACAAGGGCTGGTCGTCCACCAGAGGAGGGCAGTTAGGACAATGGAAGGGACTGGAAATCATCCTATGAGAAATGATTGAAAAAGCTAAGAATGTTTAGCTTGCAGAATAGAATAGAATAGAATAGAATAGAATAGAATAGAATAGAATAGAGAAATGAAGAACAGAATAGAATAGAATAGAATAGAATAGAATAGAATAGAATAGAATAGAATAGAATAGAATAGAATAGAATAGAATAGAGGAATGAAGAATAGAATAGAATAGAATAGAATAGAATAGAATAGAATAGAATAGAATAGAATAGAATAGAATAGAATAGAATAGAGGAATGAAGAATAGAATAGAATAGAATAGAATAGAATAGAATAGAATAGAATAGAATAGAATAGAATAGAATAGAATAAGAAAAAGAGCAGAGCAAAGCAGAGCGGAGCGGAGCGGAACGGAACGGAACGGAACGGAACGGAACAGAATAGAATAGAATAGAATAGAATAGAATAGAATAGAATAGAATAGAATAGAATAGAGCTGGAAGGGACCTTGGAGGTCTTCTAGTCCAGCCCCCTGCTCAAGCAGGAGTACCAATACCATATCAGACAGGTGAATGTCCATTCTCTTCTTAAAAACCTCCAGTGATGGAGCCCCCACGATTTCTGGGGGCAAGCTGTTCCACTGGTTGATTCTCTTCACTGTCAGGAAGATTTTCCTTAATTCCAGGTTGCTTCTCTCTTTGGTCAGTTTCCAACCATTGTTTCTTGTCCTGTTCTCTGGGGGTTTGGAGAATAGTTTGAGAGAAGCAGCCTAGAACTAAGGAGAAATTTCCTGATCATGAGAATGATTAACCAGTAGAACAACCTGCCTCTAGAAGCTGTGAATGCTCCAACACTGGAAGTTTTAAAGAAGAAACTGGACAGCCATTTGTCTGAAATGGTATAGGGTTTCCTGCCTGAGCAGGGGGTTGGACTAGATGACCTCCAAGATCCCTTCCAGCTCTATTCTGATTAATCTTTAACTAATAGAAACGAACGATGAACTCTTTGCTTAGTCCCCATTATCAAAGAAAGCAGCAGTAGGCCTAGCTCAACCACCCTAATATTTCAGCATTTGTAAGACATGTTGTGTGTACTATCCCTTCATGGGAATGTTTTTTTAATGGAGAACTTTCTTTGCCATCCCCTAGCAATTTCGCAGTGAATCTCTCTTCTATACATTTGGGGACTTGGATCCTGGTATGTAAATGAGGTCCAGGCTTCTGAGCATCCAAGCTTTTTTTTTTTTTCACTTCACCAATGGGATCTATCCAATTATTATAACTACTCAAGCTGGTAATTCTAATGAATTCCATTTGGTTGGGTATTCTGATTGCCTGGAGCTCTTTGACAGCACTCTACAGATGTTCTGTGAATTACTTAGCAAACTGACTTCTTCAGATATTCCCCCTGATCAAAAGTGTAAGGTTCATTTGATTGCACTGTGTGTGTGTGTGTGTGTGTATGTGTGAGGATATTGAATGGCCACAAAGTTCTTCCTTAAAAACCACACAATATCTCTAACCAAGCTCTGAGCTCCAATCCAGAGTCTTTAGGGAAATTGGGGCTGATCTAACAGAAGCAGAGATGCAACCGCATGCAGGAAGTAATATAAATTATGGTGACCTTCGGATGGTTCAGTCAGAGGTGGACAGTCCATGACCTACATTTGACATCCCTGCAATGCTTTCATGGCTTTTCACAAGCTTTGGGCTCTTTAAAAATAGCCTTTAACTGGTAAATTAAAGAACATCCAAAATGCCCAGCTCAAGCCTAGTTCCCAGGGCACAGAATAAAAAGGAATTTGTTCAACCCCTGCTGCAAGTGGAGAGGTTTTATTCGTAAGTGCCTTAAATATTCTTGGCCATCCTGGCTTTTAAAATCTGTCAAGGGTAATTTGGCTTAGAGTCGCAGTTAAGGTGACAAGAAGGCATAAAATCCACCTGCCTAATATTGGAGGTTGTCATTTTTAAATAGCCTTTCATTTGTTTTATTCTAATAATTTGCTTTCAACGACGCTAGGAGGAAGGAAGCGTGAAAAGATATTTTGGACCCTTCCTGTGCAGAATTATTGGAGGAAATCTTTGGGCTTTGGAAAAACGGAAGGCTGCGGAAAAAGAGGTCAGCAGAAGATAGGATGAAGATGTCTCTGAGGACATGGACAAGAGCTTATAAGAACTCTAAGAAGCAGCTGCTATTGACAGTCCAGGTAAAATGATGTTCAACGGGTCATGAATACCTTCTTCTCCTCCTCCTTCTTCTCCTCTTCTTTTCTTTCTTTTCTTTCTTCTCCTTCTCCTTCTCCTTCGCTTCCTTCTCCTTCTCTTCTCCTCCTCCTCCTCCTCCTCCT
>NW_015388973.1:29176-31281 GCF_001527695.2 Protobothrops mucrosquamatus
CTCCTCCTCCTCCTCCTCCTCCTCCTCCTCCTCCTCCTCCCCTCCTCCTCCCTTTTCATTGATTCAGAAGTTGATTCGTTAGGCCACACACGAGATCTAAGCAACATTTCTTACACGTACTATAACAATGCCACCCGCTTGCTCTTTTAATGCATGTTTTAGAATTATGAAAATGTTCCAGTGTGTTTTGTAAAGATCAGGTACACCCAAGGAGCATGGGGATGCCAATTAATACAGCCAGAGACACATTGATGCTAATGACCTTCATGTTTGGGAAAACATTCTTACCTCAAAGGGAAAACCTGGTGTGTTGTGGATAATGCCTCAGTTTGAAACCGGGAAATAGCTCTGTTTCATTTGAACAACTAATCAACCATGAAAAACCACTTATAGCTCCCACAACACATTATGTTTTAAATTGCAGTTAATTGCTAACATACAATGCAAATTAGGCATGTTATAATCCCTTAAATCAACACACACACACACACACGCACACAAGCTTATAAGATAGTAGTCTTCTATCAAGATCTATCAAGCTTTTTTTGACAAGGTCCATCAGAAAGATATGCCCATGTCTGATGGACATGCTTCCAAGCTTCATCAAAAGCTTGGCTGACATGAATACAAAACCTCAGTCTTCTCCTATTGGCATGCCAACCCAAGGCATGGGTTGGCATTAATGAATATGGATAAGGTACTAGTACTGCTTTCTAAAACCCTAGTAAGGCCACACCTGGAACACTGCAACCAATTTTGGTCACCATACTGCAAAAAAGATGTTGAGACTTTGGCAAAAGTTCAGGGAAGAGCAACTAAGATGATCCAAGGCCTGGAGACTAACGCATACAAAGAACGGCTGCAGAACTTGGGTTTGGCTAGTCTAGAGAAAAGAAGAAATAGGGGTGACATGATAGCAGTGTTCCAATATTTGAGGGGCTGCCACAAAGAAGAGGGCATCAAACTATTCTCCAAAGCACCAGAGGGCAGGACAAGAAACAATGGTTTGAAACTGATCAAAGAGAGATTAAGGAGATTAAGGGATTAAGTAGAAATTTCCTAACAGTGAGGACAATTAACCAGTGGAACAGCTTGCCACCAGGAATCCTGGGTGCTCCATCATTGGAGGTTTTTAAGAAGAGATTGGACAGTCACTTATATACTATATTCAGTTATGCCCAAATGACTGAAGCCCATATCAAACTATTCTCCAAAGCAACAGAGAGCAGGACAAGAAACAATGGTTGGAAACTGATCAAGGAGAGAAGCAACCTGGAATTAAGGAGAAACTTCCTAACAGTGAGAACAATCAACCAGTGGAACAGCTTGCTTTCAGAAATCATGGGCGCTCCATCACTGGAGATTTTCAAGAGGAGACTAGACAGTCACTTGTCTGAAATGATATAGGTTCTCCTGCTTGAGCAGGGGGCTGGACTAGAAGACCTCCAAGGTCCCTTCCAGCTCTATTCTATTCTAAATACTGGCTTATCTTGTTCTATTACAAGAGGGGAGGAAAAATAAAACAATCTAAAGCTCATCTAGCAATGATCCTGGAGCTCCAAGGATATGACACAGTTTGCCATCAAATGAAAAGAAAATCAAAATGCATGAGATGGTGGCCATCTATACCTTCTGCCAATCTATTTTCATTCACCGTGATAATTACCTTTCAAATTCTCAGTGTTGGAAAGAGGGTTTCCTCTCCTATTTCTGTCCCTGGACCTGGCAGTCAAGGCCGAAATGAGGGAAGGTGTCTTCCTTGATGGAAAACAGTAGATTCCTATGTGGAATAACTGTCCTCTTCTACCAAGTGTAAAGGCTCAGGAGAGATGAACATGACTGGTGAAGAAGGAAGGGGATACCCACCTAGCTGGCCAGTTTAGCTAAATTATCCCTGATGATCAATGGGGTGGCAGATGTGTTAGGCAGATCCTCTTTATATTCTACATACGAAGCCCAAACAATCAAATTATATTATATTAAACTATATTACATTATGTCTGACCTTTTTGGAATGGTATCTGAATTAGAGGTTCTCTCTCTCTCTCTCTCTCTCTCTCTCTCTCTCTCTCTCTCTCTCTCTCTCTCTCTCTCTCTCTCTCTTT
>NW_015388973.1:33754-37240 GCF_001527695.2 Protobothrops mucrosquamatus
ACCTACCTACCTACCTACCTACACACACACACACACATACACCACAGAACACAGAAGCTGTGTAGGAGAGTAGCAGGCAGAGCATGGGAGTGGAATCAAGCAAGTCATCAGCCTAGAATCATTACATTCCCACAAATGGTCTAAATCAGGGGTCCACAACCTTTTGGGCACCAGGGACCGATTCCGTGAACAGAGGTTTTTCCATGGACCGGAAGGTGTGTGGTTTTGTGTGCTGCCTGCATCTCACGGATGGGGCTTCGTTTGTTTGTGCAACCCAGTTGCTGGCATGCCGCGGCCCGGGGGTTGGGGACCCCCAGCCTAAATCCTACCCGAATTCCATTTACTCTTATCTAGCACTAATTTAGTGCTGACCAGATTCTTGTGTATAGTGTGATCAATAAGTCATCATAACTGGAACTTAATGTGTGTGGTCCTGATTCTTCACACCTGACAGGTTCACACAGATAAAGAACTAGCTGGTGTATTTACCCATCATGCTGATTAAGGTATTAAGTCTACTTAGACTTAATGAAGTCTAAGGGGTCTCAAATACAGTCTCAATAACCAGTTTGAGGATCCATCCATATCAACTTAGCTGGGTATGAACTACCCAATCTTACACCTTAAAGCTACTTTGGATATTGTCTCTCTCCATCGGATCAGACTTAACTTGGTCAGGGGCCATAAATTCTGGAATGTGGAAAGAAACAAAAAAGAAGAGACATGAATGAGCGTTCTGGAAAAGGGACACAGCTTGGCTGAAAGCAGATGGGACGACTGGTCACAGAACCCCATAATCCTAGCCCCCCCCCCTTATTGCAGTCCCTAATTGTCAATAAATCAAAACTGCCCCTAAATGGATGATAATGAACTTTGACAGCTTCTCTAATTAAAAGGACAACGTGGGAGGACCATCCATCTCGGAGTAACTGTGAAAGCTAAAATTGTTCTCCTCCTTAAGGCCTGACACTGATTTCAGATAAATTACTTTCAGACGGCTTTTCCAGAGTGATTTAAAAACAAACCGCTCGCTCCGAATAAACTTCTCCCCACCACTCTCAAATGTTTATGAATGTTTTATGATGAGTTTATGGGAAGAATCAATCTTTGCCAAGATGCTGGTTAAAAAGGGAAAAGACACTCAAAATGCTCCAGAATTGTAATATTGGCAAGGTTTATTCACCGAAGGTCAGGCTGCGACTGCAGTATTTTAAGTTTGCGTTTACACAGACGTGTCAGGGAAGCCCACTAGAAAGGGATGCCATGCATGCTTAGCAAGCAATTAAGAAAACCATATTTCCTTTATTAAATCAGTAAATTGCAACGGTCCCCAAAAGTGACAAGCTCAAAGAATTCTGAGCCTCTTGGTATATTTCATGCTGCTGACTTTAATAACGGCGCAGCTCAAATTTATGCTTATGTTTACATGTCTCCTTCCCTAACGGCCAGTCATTTACACAATAATGGAATAACAGGATGACAGAGTGGGTAAAGGAACCTCAGAGGTCTTCTAGTCCAACCCCCTGCTCAGGCAAGAAACCTATACCATTCTAGACAAATGACTGTCCAGTCTCTTCTTAAAAACTTCCAGTGTTGGAGCATTCACCGCTTCTGGAGGCAGGTTGTTCCACTGGTTAATTGTTCTCACTGTCAGGAAGTTTCTCTTTAGTTCTAGGTTGCTTCTCTCCTTGATTAGTTTCCATCCGTTGCTTCTTGTCCTGCCTTCAGGCGCTTTGGGAATAGCTTGACTCCCTCTTCTTTGGGGCAGCCCCTTAGATATTGGAACACTGCTATCATGTCCCCCCTCGTCCTTCTCTTCGTTAAACTAGATCAGGGGTCTTCAAACTTGGCCCTTTTATGACTTGTGGTCTTCAACTCCCAGAATTCCTCAGCCAGGCTTGACTCCCTCTTCTTTAGGGCAGCTCCTGAGATACTGGAACACTGCTATCATGTCACCTCTGGTCCTTCTCTTCATTAAACTAGACATACCCAGTTCCAGCAACCGTTCCTTATATGAGCACCACTCCCTTGAGGTGGACATAACTGGACAAGGAAAACCCTACTCAGATTTGTGTCTGGAGCATCAGTTTGCTTTGATCTCATTGTGCAATTTGGGAGTATGTAGAAAGCCACCCAATCCAAGGGGCCACATTGACTGGAGGAGTTGATCTGAAGAATGATTGCAATGAGGACCGTCAATCAATCTGCCTTTGGATCAAATTTAGGAACTGGAGCTTCAACCTGTGCCTGTGACTGGTGGCTTCTCCTAGCTTCTGCTCTCCTTTCTTTTCCACACCTTGCCCAGACTCAACTGTTGCTGAGCAAGGCTGAAATGCGAGTATTCTGCCATAAATGCACCTGGCCCCATTGTGAGATTACACACTCAATTAAACTCACATAAAGTAAGCCGTTCCGCTTAGTTTAATGCATAAAAGCACCAAAGAGCTTTCCGAAGTATTAAGGAAATTCTGTGTGGGCTGCAATCTTGATGCAGAAACAATGGTAGAATAGAATAGAATAGAATAGAATAGAATAGAATAGAATAGAATAGAATAGAATAGAATAGAATAGAATAGAATAGAGCTGGAAGGGACTTTGGAGGTCTTCTAGTCCAGCCCCCAGCTCAAGCTGGAGAACCTACACCATCTCAGACAGGTGATTGTTTAGTCTTTTCTTAAAGATCTCCAGTGATGGAGTGCCCACAATTTCTGGAGGCAAGCTGTTCCACTGGTTAATTGTCCTCACTGTCAGGAAGTTTCTCCTTAATTCCAGGTTGCTTCTCTCTTTGGTCAGTTTCCAGCCATTGTTTCTCGTCCTTCTCTCTGGTGCTTTGGTGAATAACGTGACCCCCTCTTCTTTGTGGCAGCCCCTCAGATACTGGAATACTGCTATCATGTCTCCCCTATTTCTTTTTTTCTTTAGACTAGCCAAACCCAAGTCCGAAGTGTTGGTTACAATCATCTGCAATGAGGATGGATGAGTCAGAGGACATGGAAAGGAAGAGAGCTTGAAAAAAATCAAAAGAGCATTTTCACTTTACATCAGCACCATCAATCCAACCGATCAAGAGTTGTCTATCGCACAGTTCCTTGACACTGTGATTTATTTTTTTTTTGTATTTTATTGCTTTCCTTCTTTTGGTTCCAGATTGGAAAAGTTTTGGAGAAGTTCTCCAACCACGAAGGGAGAACTTCTCCAAACGTTTCCAATCCGGAACCAAAAGAAGGAAAGCAATATGGACATCTCATTCTGCCCATCAGACCGCGTCGAAGAAGAGATGAGGCCATCCATTTTGTGCGGGCTAATAGACCCAAAAAATAAATTGAACTTTGCAGCTAAGTGGTAGACTTCGTCTCTTTCTCCCCGTCCAAATTCTTCATCAAATTGCCGCTGAGTTTAAAAATGATCTTCCCTATTCAGGAGGTTTTAAATCTCTCTCTCTCTCTCTCTCTCTCTCTCTCTCTCTCTCTCTCTCTCTCTCTCTCT
>NW_015388973.1:38505-41005 GCF_001527695.2 Protobothrops mucrosquamatus
TCTCTCTCTCTCTCTCTCTCTCTCTCTCTCTCTCTCTCTCTCTCTCTCTCTCTCTCTCTCTCTCTCCCTTCCTTTCCCATCGTTTTCTCTCTCTTCTCTCTCCTTTTCTCCTTTACATCAATATTTGAAAACCATTCCGGTGACCTCTTTTAAAAACCCCATTATTGTTCTGTCAGATAATTTTGGTAACTAAGATTAAGGCTTAGTTACATCAGCCGCCGCTGAGAAAGAAAATTCTCGTTTCATCAGATAAATACCATTGTTTCAAAACGCGGCTTGCCGGCGACAATCAGAAATGGAGGTGATGAGGACCAAAGAGAAAGGGGGAGGGAGGGATAATTTGAATTCTGTGCAGCAGCGTGTCACTTTCGCAACTCATTTGCAATCCTGTGCATACCTGCCAGGCCACATCCCTGCGATTGAGTAATGAACAGTCTTTGAATATTCAGATCTGCACATTTCTTGAAAGCGCCTGTCATCCTTAGCAAAACAGCTTGAAACGGAGAATTTGAAAAAAAATAAAATAAAAAAAAATCACCATCTAGACAGATGCTACCCTGTATACTAAACTTGGGTTTGTAGTGTAAAAAAGAGAGTTGGAGGGTATCCCCACAGGGATGAGTGGTTGGGGACATGTTAGGAAATGCAACACGCATTCCTATACATAGATTGAAATATATATTCTGCTGTTGACAGCAGGTGGATTCTTCCGAGGAGTGGGTTGGGTGTCAATGTGTTGACGTTGAGTGAGTTTTCCTCGATCGGCAGGCCCTTGACAGCTGCCAACACTTGCCTGCTGTTGATGGCGGTCTTGTTTTGGCCATGCCAAAAACACATGTTGAGTTGGATGAATTCCAGAGAAGGCAGCCTGAGATGGGCAACAGTTGGCCAATATCGGAAAGTCAATCAAGGGAGGTTAGCACCAGAGCAAAGGTAGTATTCAAAGGCAACAGGTACATCTAATAAAGTTGAAACTGTTTGCGAGTGGAACAGGTTAGCCTTTGTGGGGAAGATGGACCCAAGACTGGTTGGTAAGCAGATCTGGTCAGTCTGTAAATGCCCCAAGGAAATCATTTAGGCCACCTTACAGAATAACAGAGCTGGAAGGGACCTTGGAGGTCTTCTAGTCCAACCTCCTGCTCAGGCAAGAGACCCTATACCATTTCAGACAAGTGCTTGTCCAGTCTCTTCTTAAAAACCTCCAGTGTTGGAGTATTCACAACTTCTGAAGGCAAGTCGTTCCATTGATTAATTGTCCTCACTGTCAGGAAATTTCTCCTTAATTCCAGATTGCTTCTCTCCTTGATTAGTTTCCATCCGTTGCTTCTTGTCCTGCCTTCAGGTGCTTTGGAGGTTAGGTTGCCCCCCCCTTCTTCTTTCTGACAGCCCCTCAAATATTGGAAGAGTGCTATCATGTCTCCCTTAGTCCTTCTCTTCATTAGATCAGACATACCTAGTTCCCACAACCGTTCACTGCAGTGCTTTTTTTGTAAGAAAAAAAAGGTGCCGGAACTCACATCTTGTTAATCTTTTGCTTAAAAAATTATATATTCAGTTCTTAACATAAAATTAATTTATTGTATTTAAGGCAAATGTTCATAGTAAATTGTACATTAAAAATTTTAAAAAAGTTTTTCAATTCACCAACCATTTTTTAAAATAAAGAAATTATTTACCTTTTGCACGTAGTCAATCACTGTACACACACCCACACATGTCAGTTGTGTAACGAAACATAACGGTCGCCGCCCACAGTAAGCACTTAGCGCGCGACCACACAACCAAACACAAGCCGAGCAGTGCCACAAGCCGAGCAGCGCCATCACAACGAAGTACGCATGCATCGAACTCGACACACAAGCAGCCCGCATGTACCGTTTTAATGATTTTGCCACCGACCTGCTACACTTGACAGGGCGATTCAAGTCCACATGGACCAAACATCAAATTTTCAAAAGTTACTTTTAAAATTTGGAAAATTCATTGAAAAAAGGTGCTGGAACTTTGTTCTGGTGCGTTCTATGACCAAAAAAAACCACTGGTTCACTGTATACTTTATCCTCCAGTCCCCTGATCATTTTTGTTGCTCTTTTCTGCTCTCATTCTAGAAGTTCATGATAGGACACAACACTGCAAGATGTCCCTAATGAAGAGGCACCTTCGAATAGCTTGACTTTTGGGGTGCATTGTGACATCTCCCCCCTCCCCTATATCAGAACCTTTTGGTTAAGATCCTGTTTCTTTCTACTTATTTGCATAGCAACTCTTCAAATGTTTCGAGACAGTCATCATGACATCTTCTAATACATTTGGGCAGGGTTCAACTAACACACCTTTCTCCCAGAAAGTCCTGCAAATTGACAAGAAGATAAGCATGGTTATCACAGTCTGCTCGTCAAGTCTTTGAGAGGCAACTCACTTGTCAAGCTCAGTAGGCTGAATTCGATAGACTGCTCTTGTATTCCCGGTTGGCGTTTCTGATGTCCACCGATATCTCATT
>NW_015388973.1:46005-57424 GCF_001527695.2 Protobothrops mucrosquamatus
CATTTCCAAGCCCCTCCCCCCACTCCCAGTTTGATGATTTATCTGATGGTACTTCCAAGTTAAGATCCTCCTGTGATTTGTCTCCCCCATCCCCAAGTTCCTCCAAAAAGTTTGGAGAGCAAAACTTGATATCTTGCAGTCATTCCTCTGCTTGAAATATATTTTCAGAGTTTGTGCCGTGTTGAGATGCACAATGTGTCACGGCTTTAAGTTCTATTATCTTTCCCCCGGTCCTTCTGTGATTGATGGGTATGTGCCGAAGGAAGAAACTGTGCTGAAGAAAAAGTAACCTTGATATAATTGTAGTAGTGTTTTAGTTGGATGCTTGTAAGGTAGATGGAAGGCAGGGCGGGGCTGATCTGCATATTCATTGGCTCATCTTTTTTTTTAAATTATTCACTCAAGTTCCCCCAATCTTAATGTGATCAGTCATAATGGCATCTACTTTTTTTTGTGTAGTGTTTTGCCAATCAACAAAAGAGCATGTGAGTGTTTGTAATTGCTACCCAACATCAAGAGAATCTTGATGAAAGCATACAGACTACTTTATCGTGAGAAGGCTAATGTTGTGATCGTGGCTATCATTGTCATCATTATCACCCCAGAAGTGGCAATAATAATAATAATAATAATAATAATAATAATAATAATAATAATAATAATAATAATAATAATAGTGGTGGTGGTGGTGGTGGTGGTGGTGGTGGTGGTGGTGATGATGATGATGATGATGATGATGATGATGATGATGATGATGGAAGGGGCCTTGTAGGTCATCTAGTCCAACCCCCTGCTCAGACAGGAAATCTTATACCATTTCAGACAAATGGCTATCCAGTCTCTTCTTAAAAACTTCCAGTGTTGGAGCATTCACCACTTCTGGAGGCAGGTGGTTCCACTGGTTAATTGTTCTAACTGTCAGGAAGTTTCTCCTTAGTTCTAGGTTGCTTCTCTCGTTGATTAGTTTCCATCCGTTGCTTCTTGTCCTGCCTTCAGGCGCTTTGGAGAATAGCTTGACTCCCTCTTCTTTGGGGCAGCCCCTGAGATATTGGAAGGCTGCTATCATGTCTCCCCTTGTCCTTCCCTTCATTAAACTCGACATAGATAGATAGATGATAGATAGATAGATAGATAGATAGATAGATAGATAGACAGACAGACAGACAGACAGACAGACAGACAGATAGATAGTTGATAGATAGATGATAAATATAAACAGATAGATAGATAGAAACAGAGATAATAGACAAGAAGAATCTTTCTGCATTTCCAAATCAATGGACATTCTGCAGTTCTTTTTCTAGCTTTCAGATGGGATGAAATCTGTTCCATGCTTACATGACAGCTCTGGCTAGCCTGAGCACCATTCATTCCCACCTCATCAGCTTCAGCCTTTATATGTGATTGGGTCAGTGATCTAGTCTGGGTCCCTTAACATGCAGGACAGCTTGACTACAAAATCCATTTTCTTCCGTAGGCTGTAGCAATCCAGGACATTTCCCCCTCTCCTCTCTCTCTGTCTCTCTCTGTCTCTCTCTGTCTCTCTCTGTCTCTGTCTCTCTGTCTCTCTCTCTGTCTCTCTCTCTGTCTCTGTCTCTGTCTCTCTCTCTTTCTCTCTCTCTCTCTCCCTCCCTCCCTCCCCCCCTCTCTCTTTTTTTTATAATGCCAAAAGCATTCATTCCTTTAAATAATGGTTAGCTCTGTGACTGAACGAGAAGGCAGATGGCATTTCCCAGCGAATTTGGCGAAAACGCTGAGCCATCGTAAACAATCTTTCCATTCATTACGGCTCGACACATTTAGCAGAGGAACGGTTATAAATAGACCCCATTAAAAGCAACGGAGCAGGTCAACACTATCTTAACAATGCCGTTTAGAGGGGAAGAGACAGACCTCTGGTTTAAAAATTTGGCACAGATATTCCTGGGTGGGTTTGCCCGACAAGTCTCCGGGTGTTCCGGGTCATTACGTTCAGCCCCAACAGCTGAATCCTAATTCTAAGTCCTTCCAGGTAGATTTGGAGCAGAAGAGTTTTGTGCTTTGGCCTTCGCCGAAAGACGGGCCTAATGCAGTTGTCGTCCTCGACTCACAACCATGACTGACCCCGACATTTCTGTGGCTAAGCGAGACACGAGTTAAGTGAGCCTTGCCCCCATTTTGCGACCTTTCTCACCACGGTTGTTAAGGGAATCCCTGCAGTTTTCCAATTGGTTGTTCAGTGAATCCAGATTCCCCGTTGACTTTGCTAGTCGGAAGGTCGCAAAAAGGGGATCACACGACCCTGGAGTACACTGCAACCATTGTAAATATGAGTCAGTCTGAATTTTGATCACGTGACCATGGGGACATTGTAACGTTGCAAAGAACAGTTCTAAAGTCACTTTTTTCAGTGCCGTTGGAACTTGAGCAATCACTAAATGAATCGTTGTAAGTCAAGGGCTACCTACATGTATTCTGATGCTGACCGATAGCGTTTCTGTACCTGCAACTCCTTGTCACCCGCCTCCTTGTCTTCTGCCTTCCCCTCTTCTGTTCATCTTATCTTCTCGCTTGCCTTTTCCAAGCATGCAGGAAAACAGTTATGGGTCGGTGGCCCTTGAAGATGAAAGAATATCTCGTTCCTGGTCATCTGTTAATGATGTCCCCCTCCCTGTTTCTCTGGGTCAAACCCAGCCAGGCAGCAATGATGCCTGTTGCAAACAAAGTAAGGCTCATTAAACCATTTCATAGAAGACATGCTTCTGATCGTCGTACAGCTGAAGGCGATGGGGCCTCTTCGCATTAATCCACGCTTCCTTGATGTCCTGTAATCGTTGGTGTCTGATTAAACCCAACGATCATTTCCAATGGATGAGTGCACAGGATGATGTCACCATGTGAGGATCATCCATCTGAAAGAGCTGGAAGGGACCTTGGATGTCTTCTAGTCCAGCACCCTGCTCAAGCAGGAGAACCTATACCATTTCAGACAAGTGACTGTCCAGTCTCTTCTTAAAAGCCTCCAGTGATTCCTGTTCCACTGGTTAATTGTCCTCACTCTCAGGAAGTTTCTCCTTAATTCCAGGATGCTTCTCTCTTTGGTCAGTTTCCAACCATTGTTTTTTGTCCTGCCCTCTGGTGCTTTGGAGAATAACTTGACCCCCTCTTCTTTGTGGCAGCCCCTCAAATACTGGAATACTGCTATCATGTCTCCACTATTTCTTCTTTTCTCTAGACTAGCCAAACCCAAGTCCTGCAGCCGTTCTTCGTATGTTTTTGTCTCCAGACCTTTGATCATTTTAGTTTACTGATATTCTCCAACTTCAGAATTCCACTGGAGATACCAGTGGGTGGAATTAGGGGGCCAGCATTTAAGGGGCTGGGTGGGAAGGTGGTCCAGACAATATAGGTCATCAGTCAGGGTGCAGTTTCATTCTCCGAGCTTGTAGGTTGATTTCCAAACATTTCATTACCAGGCTAGGTGACATCTTCAGCGGAATTTAAGGGATATTAGTGTCGGTGTCCTTCTGTTGATCAGGGCTTTGGGTGTGGGTGTGTCAAGTGAGGGTCTTGTGATGGGTCAGGTGTGAGTCATCAGTCAGATATATCAGATCAGGGTCGTTTGGGAAGTGAACTGTTGGTGGGAGGGAGATGGGTCAGGTGGGAGTCATCAGTGTTACCTAGCCTGGTAATGAAACTGTGGGAAGGAAATATTAAAAGGGCAGAAGGAAATATTAAAAGGGCAGAAAAATATATTTCCTCAAAGGATCTTAAAGAGGCAGAAAAGCATGTCCAGTTTTCTTAATGGTCCCAGATCTCTCTCCCCCAGGCAGAGGCCAGCTCTGTAGAAATGCAGATGTAAATCCAGGAAGGTTGAAGCTAGAAGATTAAGAATACAGACACCTAAAATCTACATACCTCACCCAAACTCTAAGAGTCATCAGCCCCAGCCCCAGGGAAGCAGGATATGACCTTTGGGACATAATAGGATTAACCCATCACCATCAGAATATCAGAAAGGCACACCCAGACATGACACAGGAAATAGCCTCAAACAGGAACAGGAAACAACTCCAAACAAAAGGCTCCAGAGGGTATAAAAACCCACTCCTTACATGTGCTCTTTCTTTTTTCTGCCAGAGCCAATTTTCTTACAAAAGTAATATAATCTAATATTTAAATAAGTCAACCTGACAGCATGAGCAACTCAACCCTGTGATCCCCCTTGAAATAATTGTTCATCTTCATTTTTTTTAAACCCATCTCACTACCCCTCCCCCCTCTGCTTTTGATCCTGGGTGTGTGTTGCAATCACACCAGGTGCATTTTAATTGTGCACAAGAGCCTCTGTTGTTTCCCAAAGCCTTTGGGGAAGGTCAAACCTTTGTAAAATTGAAAGTGCCACGCATATCAAAATGTATGAAAATATATGCATGTCAATATATCCTGATTCCATTTTCCAGAAGGTCAGTTGCTAAATTCATTCTCCTCCCCCCCCCCTTTTTTTTTAATTCTTTCAGTTTACGTTCCTGGAATAACTGTTTCTAATGCTCCACTTTGACAAGCATAATTAAGAATCTCAAAAGTTGAAGATGTAATCATCTATTATAACAGAATGCATTTATTTCCTCGAGATGAACTGACTCATTGAAAAACAAAACAAAAATGAATGTGGATATGCAGGTAGAAAGGAAGAAAACACTGATTTTCATGGTAAAACAATGGCCCAAAAAACTAGAGTGAACAGGAAATGACATCTTCCAGAAGAAGTTGTATCACAAAAAAGATGTTGAGAGTTTGGGGAAAAAAATTCAGAGAAGAGCAACTAAGATGATCAAAGGCCTGGAGACTAAAACATACAAAGAACGACTGCAGGACTTGGGTCTGGCTAGTCTAAAGAAAAGAAGAAATAGGGGAGACATGATAGCAGCATTCCAGTATTTGAGGGGCTGCCACAAGGCAGAGGGGGCCAGGTTGTTCACCAAAGCACCAGATGGAAGTACGAGAAACGATGGTTGGAAACTGATCAAAGAGAGAAGCAACTTGGAACTAAGGAGAAACTCAATCCCCGTGTGAAATAGTAAGCATTATTCAACCTTAAGAAGGGATAATTGGTCAAGGACGTTGCAATTTATTTACCCCCTTCTACTTTCATTTCTTCCTACAGCTGAGAATACTGGAGTTTTCAGTCCGCCCACCAAGGTCCCTTGGCCCAAGTGGGTTGAAGGATGCTAACTCTTTCTGAAAAAGCTCCAGAAATGTCTTGGCTTCCCTTGGCTGCCCCTTCCATCCCCATTCCATCCACGGCTTTAATTTGTGGCAGCAGTAAGCAAGCCCTTCCCTCCGCTGAAGTATTGATCACCTGATCCTGCCTAATGACAGAAACCTTTAAGTGAATTAGACCAGTTTTCCCTTGACATTTAATTTTTCCCTCCGCCCAAATGCACTTTTCATAATAGACTGAAAACTCTTTACTCCATGATAGAGCTGTTTCACCACCTTGACAGCCCGAGGGCCTTTAGCTTATTTTGCTATTATTTCATTCATTTATTCCATTTCCCTTTGCTCTGAAAACCTGAAGCTCGTGTTTTCTTTTCCCTAATAGTCTCAAGATGCTCCCCAAATACTGGCTAATTGTTTTCTCCACTCCCCACCTGATCCAGAAACCTGTTATAATTGAATTTTTTTATAATTGGAAGGAGATTTGAGGGGAGGGGCAGAGAGGCTAAGAAATCCAGTTCTCCTTCTTATTTCTGTTCTGTATTTTGTTCACACGCAGAAGCAGAAATGACAGTGCCAACAATTGTCCACACATTTCAGCTGTGCTATCTTGGAGACTGTTGAGGGCTGCAAGTGGGGTGCCCTAGGTATGAATGTGGGTGTTGTGCAGTTTTTGGGGGGGATGAAAAGGGGATTTGACTGTTGCCCTGAGTCTCCAATTTAGCAGGAACCAAACATAGCTATTAAGAGAAGAGAAGAGAAGAAAAAGAAGAGAAAAGAAGAAAAATGAAGGGAAGGGAAGGGAAAGGAAAGGAAGGGGAGGAGTGAAGAGAAACAAAAGAAGAGAAGAGAAGAAGAACAACAAGAGAAGAGAACAAGAGAAGAGAAGAAAAAAGAGGAGAGGAGAGAAGAGAAGAGAAGAGAAGAGAAGAGAAGAGAAGAAAAACAAAAGAGAAAAAGAAAAGAGATCAGAAGAAAAAAGGAGAGGAGAGAAGAAGAAAAGAGAAAAGAAGAAGAAAAGAGAACAGAAGAAAACAGAGAGGAGAGGAGAGAAGAAAAAAAGAGAACAGAAGAAAAGAAGAAAAGAGAACAGAAGAAAAAAGAGAGGAGAGAAGAGAAGAAAAACAAAAGAGAAGAAGAAAAGAGAGAAGAAGAAAAAAGAGGAGAGGAGAGAAGAAAAAAAGAGAACAGAAGAAAAACAGAAAAGAAGAAAAGAGAGAAGAAGAAAAGAGAACAGAAGAAAAGAGAGAAGAGAGAGAGGAGAAGAGAAGAAAAGAGAAGAGAAGAGAAGAGAAGAGAAGAGAAGAGAAGAGCAGGCTTCTCAACTCAGAATTTTTCAAAATGCTTGGCTGCCTTTCCCGTGGGAAAAAAAACTTCCCTGAGAAATGCATTCTCCCCCCACACCCACACCCACACCCACCCCTTTACTTTCTTCGCCCAAAGCCCAGAGAGCAGATGCCCAAATGAAAGGGAGCTGAATGCCAGCTCTCCAGTTCCTCTTTCCTGCCTCATCACTTTTATGACTTCTTGAAACCCATCCCAGTAATTTCTAAAATAAACAAAGCATAAATTAAGAAGGTATCTACCCTGAATTCAATTCGAGATAGAAGGCCCAGCCTTTATCTAGCAGCCGTGGCAGGTAAATTAGCAGGGACAGGAAATAAGTCTCCGGAACCAGATCAATACCTTACTGAAATCTGAAAACAAGTTTCCAGGCCAGGCGAAGAATCACAACCACCAGCTAAAGAGAAACTACAGGCTGAAAAAAAAAATTCCAGAAAAGGTACGTGTATATATATATATACCGGTATATATATATACCATTTTCTCATCCCCTTTTTTTTCTTGTCTTGTGGGAGAAAAACAGATGGGAAAAGACCTGAGACAATAACGATTGCAGTGGTGAACGTGCACCAACAGAAGACAGGAAGGTTACAGTGAAAATTAAAAAAAGGGTGGAAGATGGACGGATAAAATCCTTTGTCAGGGACTTCGGGATAGATTTCATTCCCCGGTCACAATCTGGGGAAAAAACACCCACCCCCAAACCCTCCTACTATCAGTTGCTCCGCTTGCCTGAAGGAAATGTGAAAAAAACTATATGGTCCCTTTTAGGAGAAGTTCAGCCAGCGGTGATGGATCTGTGTGTAACAACCGAGAGCTCCGTTTTATTGGAAGGGGTGGGAGAGGGTGAGCGATGGCAGGAAGAGAAAGGATGGGACGGAATCAAATTCCTGTTTATCTCATATCAAGAATTAACTTTCTGTCCTCCGGGAAAAAGGGAGACATTTGTCACGGTGGGGAGCATGTAGAAGACAGGCTGTCAGAGAAGGAGACACCTGTCGGGAAGGTTAGGGAGATAGCGTAGAGTTGAACTGCAAGAGAATCAGGATGATGCAATATCAAGGTGAATAGGCGGATTCTTGTATTCTGTAAACTGGAAAATAGGAGATTTCTAGGGCTCAAGTTGAGTCCAAGAGTTAAAACTCTCTAGGCAATTGGCAATTGGTCTTCAGAAATGGTCCCTGGTCCCTGAAGCTGTTGGAGATGCCCTCAAAGTTCCTTCAGAAGTCATCCCTGGATTCTGAGGGCCAACATAACTTTTTTTTTTTTTAATTAAGAATAAAAAATTAAGGGAAACGCCATCAGACCTCCTTTCTTCTCTAATCTCCATCCCTCTGTGTGGTTTATTTATTTGTGCCTTAATGGTTCATGATGTCTTTGCAGATAAGAATCTGTCTTTTTTATTTTAACAGGAAGAAAAAGACACAAGAGAGGGAAGGAAGGAAGGAAGGAATTTGTAAGAATGCCAGATATGCTTCTTCAGAACCCAAAGACAAAAGGATATGTTAAGCTTTTCAAAAGGGTTGAACATTTAAATTTTGGACGTGTGCATTCCAGGGGATCTATCAGTTAATTACATTTTCTTTGAGAAACATTCATTATTAGGGCCCGTCCCTTGCCTTTTCCTCCTTTTTTGTCATTTCTGAGAGGTAGACTCCAGCCTGTGAATAATAATACACCACCTTAATTCATTCTGTTTGTGATATTTGGGTGGCCTCATTTTTGGATTTTTCTAATGGGAAGAAAGGATGCAGCCAGGCTGAATATATCGACAGGGCGAGTTCAAATCGCCCCCCCCTCTTTGGCTGAAGCTATATTCCATCAGTTTTAAAACGAAGATGTAGGTTTAGTTCTTGATTAAATTTATATGCTGCCCACCTTACCAATAAAGCAACTTTGGAAGGCTTACAAAAGTTTAAAAAAACATTTTTTTACAATAGAATAGAATATAGGATAGGATAGAATAGAATAGGATAAGATGGGATGGGATGGGAGAGGAGAGGAGAGGAGAGGAGAGGAGAGGAGAGGAGAAGAGAAGAGAAGAGAAGAGAAGAGAAGAGAAGAGAAGAGAAGAGAAGAGAAGAGAAGAGAAGAGAAGAGAAGAGAAGAGAAGAGAAGAGAAGAGAAGAGAGAAATTACCTATGTGTGAATTGGGTGGCTATGTAAATTTGTTTAATAAATAAATAAAAATAAAGACTAGAATACTGTAGAATAAAGAATAGAATAGAATAGAATAGAATAGAAAATAGAGTAGAGTAGAATAGAATACTTCCAAGTTGTCTTCCAATTCTTTTATTCTATGTTCTATGTTCTAAATAGAAAAACAATTAAAATTAATGAATTAATAAGACCTAAATAAGACCTAAAACCAAAGAGTCAGTTGGGGCGAGATCAAGCAAACCATCATTTCAACCTATAATACAGGTAAATTTGCTTCTTTTTATGATAAATTCCGTGACAGAAATTGTCAGTATTAATAATTAGAAGTGTGTAATAAAGGATAGCTTTAAAAAAAAACCAGAAGGGACAGAATGATAGATGCTAAGATCAGGTTCTGCATCTAATAATTTAATGAAGCTTGTATAAATGAATGGATTTTAGTAAGGATAAATTTATAGACAAGCGAAACTGCCTGATACACCCATTTAATTTAATCTGTTAAATTGGTGAGCAGAGTTTTCAGGCAGTCTCAATGAAAAAAAAAAACAGCCTGGAGAAAAAGAAGAGATGGAGGAACAAAGAAGTTTGGTTGGTTTTTTTAAAAAATATGTTATATATAGCGAAAGAAAATTAAATTGCATTCAATTAAGATTTCTGAACTGGAATTAATGAAATGGGGTACAAAATCCATGCCAGATTGGTTAACTTGGCCAATTTATTTAGAAAGAAAAATAAAGGAATTAAAATCTTGAGGCCTTCACCCAATCAAGATATAGTATCTTGTTTGATACTATATACTAGCAACTATATTTTGGGGAGTAATCCGCTTTTCAGATGGAAATAGCAATACAAAATATAAAAATGTAATTTTCAAGGGGACAATGTTGTGGAATCTCCACTGGGAACAATGGATCAAAATGATCTTTTTCCTTTGGATCAAAACCACCTGCTTAAACAAAACCAACCGATCTTGATTAACTTTAATCTTGGATTGCTGTTGTTTTTTCCCCTTTGTGGTTTAGTGTGTGGTGTAAACTCAGCAGGCATGTTAGTATGTGTTATGTGTGTCATGCAATTGCAGAAAATGGTCTAATTCAACACACACAAATGCAGTCACAGTAGTTTTTTTCTGCATGTTTGTGTAAGAAAGAGGATTGTTTTAATCTTAATGGCTTTTCGCATTATAAAAAAAGGGGAACTTCACAATTTATTTTCCTTAAATTCCAGGATGGATTGCAAAAACCGAACATCTCTGCAGGGGATCATGGTTAATGACTCATTTAAGCTCTTTCCTTCACTTCTGGTTCACACACAGTGTAGTGATGGGTCTTAGAAGGACATTCAAGGTAGACAGATGTGATCCTTGCTTCAAATCATGATCCCTTGATGGAATCTTCTGCTCCTTACAGTGCCCCAACCATGAGCATCCAGCATTTTGAAAGGGGGATGAAATAAATCAACGGGTCAGAGGTAGGTCAACCCACAACAGCTCAACATAACCTTGATATTCAGAAGCTACTACTTATCTAGGCTAAGTAGATGCTGGGGGCTTCAAAGATCTTGCATCTCAGCTCACGAGTTTCAGAAAAGATCTGTCTGGCTTCCCTTGGTCATCAGATGCTCAACTAGAAGGACCTTGGTTGATTCTAGCAAAGGTAATCGTGATGCGAGTTGCATTTTTGGAGCTGGGAATGGACACACTAAGATTAATATTGAATGTCTACTGTCTAAACACACACACAACCTTCCAGATACAATGACGGCATTTGGAGCTGTCATTGTGTGCTCTGTAGGGTCAACAGATTGCCCTTGAGAAGGCAATAAAAGCTTCCACACAAAAGCTGGGGAAGCCAGGTTTATTTCAGAAGGCACCAAGCCAAATAAAAACAAAATAAAAAAACCACCCCAATCCCCAAACCCAACACATTAATTGATGGAACCATGATGTCATTTAACTCTAAGGAACGAGCTTTCCTGTGATTCTCAAATGTCTTTCTCCCGCCAGCTCTAGAAGCTTGGTTTTTCTCTATCCCTCCCCAGGCTTTGTAAGGACCGTGTAATTTACTATTCTGTTCTGGTATGTGAGTGATTACTGCCTCCTTCCCTGAACAAAGCCTTTCTCCTGCTGATCATAATGTGGCTTTGAAACCCTATTAAAATGAGAGACACCGCATAAAAATGTCAAGTTTGTAATTGATGCATCGAATAAATGGACCCGTGGGGTTACAGGAAGGGTGAACCGTTAACTGAAGGATACTTGAATCGGTGTTCCAATTGTATCGGTTTAATGGCAATGGAGGAGCACGTCCAGAAGCGAGCTCTGCCAATAATTTCATATTTATCAATCAGGAAGATCGTTGCAAAAGAACACAGAATTTGGAAAGGGATGGCCATTTGTCAGATTCAGTTCCCGATGTGAATGCTGTTTGGGCGGAGGGGATGTTTCACCCAATTCCATCTCATACTTCATTATTTTTTTAATAGACTTCAAACCCACTCTTCCTGTGCAAACCAGAAGCGTTGTTCATCCATCTTCAGACACAAATTTTGATCCACCTTCAGAACCTCTGACACGGATGGATTGTGGTTCATCCGAACGATGTTTGCAGGGCGCTCTCTGAACTTGGTTGTTTTCTTGCAGATGTTTCATCACCTAACTAGGTAACATCATAAATGCTAAAAGGGAGTTGGGTTTGCAGGGAGGGGGAGGGGGAGG
>NW_015388973.1:58371-71566 GCF_001527695.2 Protobothrops mucrosquamatus
GGAGGAGGAGGAGGAGGAGGACTGTGGGGTCTCTGGTGCTCTCTGAGCTTGGTTGTTTTCTTACAGACATTTCATTACCCAACTAGGTAACCTCATCAATGCTAGAAGGGAGTGGGCTTCACTTTCTTTTTCTAGTGGATTGCCCTGTCAATATTGCTAGACTGCAGATGTTCTCTTCTACTGGTAGCAGTGTTTTATCTGAAAGAATCAATGTCAACCCATTCAGACGTAGGCAAGGGAGGTCTATTTCAAACAGCTGATGCAAGCAAAGCCTTCTCCTTCCTCCCTTCCATCTCCATCTTCAGTTGTCCATCAAAGCCTGAACGGCAGGCAACCAGGCCCACACATGTAGAGTTCCAACTAGTTACTTTATTGTTCTGTGCCTGTTTCATAGGAATCTCTCCAAACTGGCAGCTTTCACCTGGGAATGACCAAATAAGGCTCTAGCAGACCTTGCCCTCTTGTGCTTATGTAAGGAGCCCAGCCTAATTCCTCACTTGATTCCTCCTCCCAGGTGGGGTGGTTGCTCTCCAACATCCAACAACCAGTGAAACAGCTTACCCCCAGAAATCGTGGGTGCTCCATCCCTGGAGATTTTTAAGAAGAGACCAGATATTCACCTGTCTGAGATGGTATTGGTACTCCTGCTTGAGCAAGGGGCTGGACTAGAAGACCTCCAAGATCCCTTCTAGTTTTATTCTATTCTATTCATTCTGGATTCTGTTCTATTCTATTCTATTCATTCTGAATTCTATTCTATTCTATTCTATTCATTCTGAATTCTGTTCTATTCTATTCTGTTCTGTTCATTCTGGATTCTATTCTATTCTATTCATTCTGAATTCTGTTCTATTCTATTCTATTCATTCTGGATTCTGTTCTATTCTATTCTATTCATTCTGAATTCTGTTCTATTCTATTCTGTTCTGTTCATTCTGGATTCTATTCTATTCTAATCATTCTGAATTCTATTCTATTCATTCTGAATTCTATTCTATTCTATTCTATTCTATTCTATTCTATTCTGTTCTATTCATTCTGAATTCTATTCTATTCTATTGTATTCTATTCCATTCCATTCTATTCTATTCCATTCCATATTCTATTCTATTCTATTCTATTCTATTCTATTCTATTCTATTCGTACTCTGCATTCTATTCTATTCTATTCATTCTGAATTCTATTCTATTCTATTCTATTCATTCTGAATTCTATTCTATTCTATTGTATTCTATTCCATTCCATTCCATTATCACCTCGTGGTCCAAGACTCAGCGCCACCAACACAAATTTTTGCTGCAAACTTGAAGACGTCCTGTCTTCAAAAGCTGCCTTTTTCTTCCACAAAAACATCCAGAACCAGTGAAACCAGACCCAGTACCAGCTGAAACCACCCAGTAGCTGTGGATTTTATTTTTTATTTTTTTAAAAACCGAACTAAAAAACTATGATCAAACTCTCAGGATAGTGACATGGATATAAACAAAGCAGCTCTTGTCTGGCCAGTAATGAAAGATAAAGGAGGGAGTAGAAGGCGGTTGAGTGATAAGAGGCTGACTGTTAATCAATAGTCCTTTCAACCAGTGGCAACAATTCAGGAAAGTATAGTGCATTTAATTTCCATTTCCCCCCTCTTCCAATAGACGGTTGTCTAATAAAAGATCATGAATACATTCTCTTGGTAAGTGCTGAGGCGGGAAGACATGACAGCATGGAATCAGTTTGAAAAGTAATGTTTTAGGCAAAACAGATTGCTTCATCTCAGTGCAGGAGAGCAATAACTATTGATTATATCCTCATTAAATTCTTATCCATCCAATGTGCTGAAATCTTTCCCTGCTTTTTTTTATCTTAGAGGAACAGGGTTATTTTGTTTTTCCTTCCCTGGACAGTCAAGAAAATAAATGCTAGGTTAGGTTTCCTCCATGAAATGCTGGGAGAAAACAAAATGGGCTGGAAACGAAACACTGAAACATATAAGGAACGGTTGCTGGAATTGGGTATGTCTAGTTTAATGAAGAGAAGGACGAGGGGGGACATGATAGCAGTCTTCCAGTATCTCAGGGGCTGCCCCAAAGAAGAGGGAGTCAAGCTGTTCTCCGAAGCGCCTGAAGGCAGGACAAGAAGCAACGGATGGAAACTAACCAAAGGAGAGAAGCAACCTAGAACTAAGGAGAAACTTCCTGACAGAAAAATTAACCAGTGGAACCACCTGCCTCCAGAAGTGGTGAGTGCTCCAACACTGGAACTTTTTAAGAAGAGACTGGACAGCCATTTGTCTGAAATGGTAAGGGGTTGGACTAGAAGACCTCCAAGGTCCCTTCCAGCTCCATTCTGATTCTGATTCAATCTGTTCTCCAAAGCACCTGAAGACAGGACAAGAAGCAACGGGTGGAAACTAACCAAGGAGAGAAGCAACCTGGAACTAAGGAGGGAGGGAGGGATGGAGGAAGGAAGGAAGGAAGGGTAATGGATGGAAACCAATCAAGGAGAGAAGCAACCTAGAACTAAGGAGGAATTTCCTGACAGTCAGAACAATTAACCAGTGGAACAACCTGCCTCCAGAAGGGGTGAATGCTTCAACCCTGGAAGTTTTTAAGAAGAGACTGGACATCCATTTGTCTGAAATGGTATAGGGTTTCCTGCCTGAGCAGGGGGTTGGACTAGAAGGCCTCCAAGATCCCTTCCAACTCTGTTATTCTGTTATTCATGCAAATGGAGTGCGCATGCACATGCTCGCCCACTGCTTGTGCAAGCGGGGAAGCGTGCACACGTGGCACTCGCCCAACACTTCCGCGGCCCAGCTCCAAATGGCTCAAGGCCTGATCCAGCCCCCTGCTCGAGCAGGAAACCCTGTACCATTTCAGACAAACAGTTGTCCAATCTCTTCTTTAAAACCTCCAGTGTTGGAGCACCCACAACCTATGATGGCAGGTCCTTCCACTGATTAATTGTTCTCACTGTCAGGAAGTTTCTCCTTAGTTCCAGGTTGCTTCTCTCCTTGGTTAGTTTCCATCTGTTGCTTCTTGTCCTGCCTTTAGGCACTTTGGAGAATAGGCTGCCCCCTCAAACATTGGAAGACTGCTTCAAATATTGTAGAACTGTACCAAAATCTAAATTCCCATAAAACGTCTCCCTATTTCTCCCTCCCTGTTTTCCTTTCTTAGTCTCCTTTATATCTTACCTTCAAATTCTAGGCGGCAGGCTGTAAATACCATTTATTTAGGGGAAACGACCCGAAACGAAGGACCTTTTTCAGCCTGTTTACAAGCTCCAAGAGGAAACTGCTGTTAAAGAAACCAGAACTAACAATTTTCCCCAGGAGAGAAAGCCTAAAGCCTAAATTATCTCTCCTTAAGTTGATAGGTAGGTTAACGTCGGCTGGTTAAAATGGAAGGGTTAAAAGCCCATCATTGTAGCCATGATGGGAGGAATGAGACGTAGAAGGAAATAGATTGATGGCCTGGGTGACATGTTGGTCTTCCCCTGTTGATGTCAGGTCCCTGTCGGAACGCTGCCATTCCAAGGGGAGGGTGGATGTTACGTGGGAATTGAAGTCTTTGATGCTTCTGCTTTCATGTATCTGCATGGGAATTAGGGAGGCGGGAATGGGCCACCAGGGCTATCTGGAGGGACTTCTTTCCAGCCAGTTCCTGTCTGTTACAAAGGTCACAGCGCCAGGAGCATGGCTTGTTGTCACCTTCTCATCTGGGGGTTCTCAAAACACCTTCACGCCAAGCGGATTGGCTCCTGATGGGGTTTGAACAATGGAGAATTAGCTTAACAAATTTGCACGAGGAACCTCAGATTCCGCCTGACTTCTCTGCAATCACTTTCTCTCAGTAAAAGATCCTTTTGAAATAATGCTCGTGTCGAGAGTCCTGCTTTCCTGAGAAAACAGCTGAGGCAGGACCTTACATTTGATGCCTACCAAGAAATTTCAACTGAAGGTTGTTGTTGTTGTTAGTTGCGAAGTCGTGTCCGACCCATCGCGAGCCCATGGACAACGTTCCTCCAGGCCTTCCTGTCCTCTACCATCTTCTGGAGTCCCTTTAAGTTCATGCCTACCACTTCAGTGACTCATCCAGCCACCTCATTCTCTGTCGTCCCCTTCTTCTCTTGCCCTCCATCTTTCCCAGCATCAGGCTCTTCTCCAGGGAGTCCTTCCTTCTCATGAGGTGGCCAAAGTACTTGAGTTTCAACTTCAGGATCTGGCCTTCTAAAGAGCAGTCGGGGTTGATCTCCTCTAGGACTGACCGGTTTGATCGCCTTGCAGTCCAGGGGCTCGCAGGAGTCTTCTCCAGCACCAGAGTTCAAAGGCCTCAATTCTTTGGTGCTCAGCCTTTCTAGATGGACCTATTTTGCTGATTCCGAATATTGCAATTCAGGACTTCTAGATTTTCTAACCGGGATTGTCCACTGCTGGGAATGCTAGAAGATAACTCAGGAGATCCAAAGGTCCTCTCTCTAGAAAAAAGGCACACAAGAGATAACGCTTGGTGTTGATAGGGGTCATTTGTGTGAAAATCAAGCCAAGGAGATCAAAACATTTTTATTGATTCTCTCTCAGTAGATCAGCATCTCCCACCAAACAGAACCACGGCATCCAAAGAGAACGCTTCGCTGTTGCAACAATCTTTGCGGGCTACCATCATCAACATGAGTTCACCTACCACAAAACTCTTTAATAGTCGTCTGATTTTCCCATGCAAAACCACTGGTCCCGAGCAGGAAAATTCTCAGCTCTTCCATTTCAGCCACTGCTTATATATATATATATATATATTATCACAAAAATGTAAGCCACACCTCATATTATGATCATAAGTTAGCCGCCAAAGAAGGAGCTGTGATGAAGAGAGTCCATCGTCAACCGGAGGAGCAAACATGCTTTAGTCTCCGTTTGCCAAGATTTTTTTTTTTTAATAAATTTTTTATTAGTTTTTCACTTAAAAACAAAAACATAGATCTTTTATCACAATATCAACCAAAAGAAATAACACTAATCAATACATTCACAGACGTGTCCGGTGTCCCCCCCCCCTGCACAGCCCTCTTCCACTTACCACACCTTCCTCCTCCCAAACTACCACCACTCCTCCTTCCTCCCTCTTTCCTACCTCCCTTCCTCGCTCAACCATCCCGTCTTGTGCAGTTGGGGCACCACCAGACACCTCCTTAAAGAAATCATGCATATATGTCTATAATACAAACCTACCCCTTTCCCCCCCTCCCCGCCCAGGACTTCCCAAAGCTAATCTAGGACATAAACACACAACCGTTTGCCAAGATTTTGACAAAAGGATTCATTATTCTTCCCCTGTTATTTCATCGCCAACTGATATAGTTTTGTGCGAGGTGTCTGTTGGGATTCGTTGCTATCATTCTGGTTTGTTAGCCAAGGCGTTCCAGTCGCCATCAGAGTGGAACGTTCAACCGGAGAAAAATGGATGACCCTCACCTATGGGACAAGGGGCATAAAGCTGGCTGATTGAATGAATTAACTGGGTTCTCTGGAAACAGGTGATGTCACACATGCAAGAGAGGGGATCTAGGGGAATCTGTAGCACCAGGGGAAATCCAAATTTGGGTCGGCGTCAGGAGGAATGGATCTACTGGCGAAGAGAGAAGACCCGTCTGCTACTTCCCGACAGTTTGGGCTGAACTTGCTTCAGCATTTTGTTTCTGCGTGCAGTAAACCTGCAAGGATGAAAATGTTTTGGGACGATGCCTGGGGTTCTTTTTCTTGCTTTGTTGTGACATCTCTCTTAGTGACAGCTGAATTGCCAAATTTCAGTGATAAATGGCAGACGCGCTCTTCCTAATAGCAATATCCTCAAATGAGAAATGGCTTTGGTGGCCGGGCCCCACCTCTAATATTTTTAGAGGCACAGCCCTTGCGGTGGCCGGTCGTAAAATAATGCTGCAGAGTGAGAGGCTGACATTTTCAGTTTCCTTCCTTCCTTCCTTCCTTCCTTCCTTCCTTCCTTCCTTCCTTCCTTCCTTCCTTCCTTCCTTCCTTCCTTCCTTCCTCTCTCTCTCCCTCCCTCCTTTTCCTATCTCTCTTATGTCTTCTTCGCTTCATCTCTCCTTTCTTCCTTTTTTCCCTCCCTCCCTTCCTCCTTCCCTCCCTCTCTCCCTTCCTTCCTCCATCCATCCCTCCCTCTCTCTTTCTCTTCCTCCCTCCCTCCCTCCCCCTCCCTCCATTCATTCATTCATTCCTCCCTTCCTTGCTCTCTCTCTGTCTCTCCTTCTCTCTCTCTCCCTCCCTGCCTCCTTCCCTTCTTTTCCTCTCTCTTATGCCTTCTTCACTTCATCTCTCCTTCCTTCTTTTTTCTTCCTCGCTCCCTCTCTCCTTCCCTCCCTCCCTCCCTTTACTATCTCTCTTATGCGTTCTTCATCTCCTTCCTTCCTCCCTCCCTCCCTCCTTCCCTTCCTTTGCTATCTCACACATTAACTCAAATCTGCATAATAAGGCAAACTGTAACAGGGAGAGAGAGGAAAATCTTGGAACACCCACAGCATCAAATAAATCTAAATCATCCATCACTAAAAAGTATAGTCCAGTTGGTACATTTTATTAATGTGACTTATCCTGCCATATTCACTGTTAAAACTCCAAAATTCATGCAGAGAACATTTGTTTTAGGGACATTTAATTATCTTTTCCTGGCATAAATAAAAATAAAATAATGCCAGCATTTATTACAGTTTGACTTTCAGCTGGGGGCCGAGAGCTGACTCTCTCTCTTTTTTTTTAATTAAAAAAATAAAGGTTAATAATAACTATCTTGAACTCATGTGCAATCCTCAAACCATCAATTTTAGTTTCTGGTGACACCCTGGTCATTGTGAAACAACTTAGTGGAGATAAGAAAAATGAAGTTCCATCACTAAAAAAAAAATTCCCACCCACTTCTCCCCTGGTTTTATTAAACACTGTAAATGAATATCAACTTTGAATTCTTTCAGGCATCAAACAGAAGTGGAATTAGCATTGACTGGCAAGGGAGAAGCCTTCTGCACAACATTACTTGGAATTAGTTTTGCTTAAGGGAAATGTGCCATCAAAGACTGCCATGTATTTGTTGAAAGGAACCTCAGGAAATTTACTGCTCACCAGAGTAACTCACTGGGGCCTCCTAGATACCAATGAGTGAGTATGTATGTATGTATGTATGTATGTATGTATGTATGTATGTATGTATGTATGTATGTGTGTGTGTGTGTGTGTGTGTGTGTGTGTATGTATGCATGTATAAATAGATGAGAAAGAGAGAAAGATGATAGACAGATAATAGATAGATAGATAGATAGATAGATAGAAAGATAGACAGACAGACAGACAGACAGACAGACAGACAGACAGACAGACAGACAGACGAAAACCTATCTAGAGATATCTATAATAGATACATAGATGTAGACAGATATGAATGGAGATGAGAGATGGATACACAGATAGATGAAAATGAAGAGGAAAGGAGGAGGAGGAGGAGGAGGAGGAGGAGAAGAAGAAGAAGAAGAAGAAGAAGAAGAAGAAGAAGAAGAAGAAGAAGAAGAAGAAGAAGAAGAAGAAGAAGAAGAAGAAGAGGAGGAGGAGGAGGAGGAGGAGGAGGAGGAGGAGGAGAAGGAGAAGGAGAAGGAGAAAAGGAGGAGGAGGAGGAGGAGGAGGAGGAGGAGAAGAAGAAGAAGAAGAAGAAAAAGAAGAAGAAGAAGAAGAAGAAGAAGAAGAAGAAGAAGAAGAAGAAGAGGAGGAGGAGGAGGAGGAGGAGGAGGAGGAGGAGGAGGAGTTAAAGATGAAGATGTGGATGTACTACTCTAATCTATCTTGTGAACATGCTGGGGTTCTGTTCTACCTTGATGTTCTCAAGATCAGATATCTGTGACTCTTATTTATCTCCTTAATTCCAGTTGCTCTGCATTCTGGATTCCACTCTGACATTCCTTTGTGACAAAAACAGGTTGGAGGATGTTCTTGGGAGGAGAAATCTTGAGTTCCTATAAGATGGGCTCCCAGTTGAATGCTCTGATTCACCAGGGCTTACAATTCCTACTCTTAGCTAAGCTAATACATCCTTGGCTTCATGCTTTCTTTTTTAAATGAGCTTAATTCAAAGGCAGGACCCATCAGGACATTTGCCCTAGACAATTGGTTACAACTATTTTGCCTTCTTTTACCTGAACTGTGCGTAGAGAGATATTTATTATTATATCCATGTCACGTAACTGGTTCGCTGCGCATAAAAATTGCTTCTAAAGCCCAAGTGAAAATGGATCGTTGCAATTAAAGATCAGTAGGCCTCAAATCAGCCCATTGATGTGAAATAAAAGCCTTGTAAAAATCAGTGTGGATGAAATTTGGTTCAACCATGCCTCTCTGGACTTTGATCTGGGTTTACAGAAGTAAAGAGGGAATAGAGCAAAGCGATTCTGTTTTGCCCCAGCATGGACAGCTGAATGGTGGAAAATTATGCTTCCCAATTATACAAATTATTAGCATTTTCACGCCACTCAGTCAGATGTGCAAAAGGACCATACATACAAAGACATGGTCACGCATTGCGTTAAACTGTTGAAAGAACAATCTTCATCAGGGTCCAGTCCAAGCTGAGAGTAAACAAAATTGGAGACTGCTTTAAAAAGAAGGTTGCAGTTTATTGAAGAGCAGAACCACAAGACATGTGGCTCTGGAGCAGCTGACCACATGTTGCTGGAATGGTGGGTTTTTATACCTTCTTGGGCTTTTGTGTCTGGAGTTGTTTCCTGTTCCTGTGGCATGAACTTTGACCTGAGCTTTTGAGCTTATCCTTTTGATATTTTGATGGTGGTGGGTTAATCCTATGATGTCCTAAAGGTCATGCCTTTAGAGTTTGGGTGGAGGATATAGATTTTTAGGGATCTTTGTCTTTTTTTCCCCAAAATGTTATTTATAAATCAGTTAAAAGAAACATTGGATATAACGTGACATTCCAGTATATACATTCTTATCAAATTATTCCACATTTTACAATCGATTCTTCATCTCTAAATATACATCTAAATTTTATATACAATACTTAATCTATTTCTCTATTTGCTAACCTAAAATTACATATATTTCTATCTTAACGCTAGCCTATAATCCCAACCGTCCTCCTCGAATCCCTCCAGCAATAAAATTTATCCCAGGTTTCGAAGTAAACTGATCCACATTTGTCTTTCAATACCATTGTAAGCCTGTCCATTTCCGCACATGATAATATTTTATATAGTGTCTCTTCCTCTGCGGGAATTTCTTTGCTCTTCCATTTTTGCGCGAACGCTAGCCTAGCTGCAGTCAAGATATGTAACAGCAAATAGATTGTTCCCTTATTGTATTTCTCTGTAGTTATTCCCAACAGGCAAAGTTCAGGTTTTAATTCTAAGTCCAACATTAATATATCTTTCAGCCCTCTTTGTATCCTATTCTAATACTCACAAGCCTTTGAGCATTCCCACCACATATGGCAATATGATCCTATTGCTGTTTTACATTTCCAGCATAAAGGTGAGATGTTTGGACCCATTTTGGCTAACCTTGCGGGCGGGAAGTGTCTTTGTCTTTCTAATCTCACCAGCTCCAAGCTTCCTGGCTACAGTCTTTCTGAAAGAATCACCAAATCTGCATTTCTAAAAACTGGCCTGCTGGGCTTTTGCTTGGGGGGAAGATTTTCTCCCATTATTACTTTGGGGAAATATAATATTCTGCCTTTTTAATATTCCCCAAAATATTCCTTTCTCTGGGGGGGCTGGCTGGCTTCCCACACAAGCCAAATTAGATTAGGAAAGCAAAATTAGAAAAACAGCACCTCAAGCTGTAAACTGTAGCTGATTGAAGGTAATGCCGGAGTTTGCGCAATATACTCCTGCAGATAGTCCTTGATTGACAGCTGCAATTGGGACCAGAATTTCCACTGCTATGCAAGGTGTTGTTAAATGAGCCACATCCAATTTTGCAACCTATATTGTAGTTGTTAAGTCAAGGATTACCTGTACAAGCCGGTTGCCATAGTAAGGCCACACCTGGAATACCTGAATCCAGTTTTGGTCACCCCATTACAAAAAAAGATGTTGAGACTTTGGAAAAAGTGCAAAGAAGAGCAACTAACATGATTAAAGGCCTGGAGACTAAAACATATGAAGAACGGCTGCAGGATTTGGAATTGGCTAGTCTAGAGAAAAGAAGGACTAGGGGGGATATGATAGCAGTGTTCCACTATTTGAGGGGCTGCCACAAAGAAGAGGGGGTCAAATTATTCTCCAAAGCACCAGAGGGCAAGACAAGAAACAATGGTTGGAAACTGATCAAAGAAAAAAGCAAACTGAAATTAAGGAGAAACTTCCTAACAGTGAGGACAATTAACCAGTGGAACAACTTGCCTTCAGAAATCATGGGCGCTCCATCACTGGAGGTTTTTAAAAAGAGACTGGACAGTGATTTATGTGGAATGGTATAGGGTCTCCTGCTTGAGCAGGGGGATGGACTAGAAGACCTCCAAGGTCCCTTCCAGCTCTATTCTGATTCTGAATTCAAGATTGGTCTTAGTTCGCTTGTGGCTATGTAGGGATTCTAGGCTGATATCTCTTTTGACTCTGCCCCCGGTTTACGCCACTCCTTCTCCTACATTTCCAGATTCATTGAATTGAAATGAATTCATCTTCTGATTTTTGCAAGCCACTCCCTCTAGTGCCACATCAGCTAGAAGGACCCTTGTCTCAGATTGATAGTTGGCAGAAGGCGCGTTCTCTAAGCCCTGTAAATATATATACTTTTAAAATCAGATCAATTGTACTGACTCTGCACACACACCTACACCCTAGTAGGTTTCCTTGGCCTGAAATAAGGAGAGAAAATTCAATTTGATTCCCGCCCAGCACCAGTTGCCTTCCGTTGCAAGCCAGAGTAGGTGATGAACCAGCACTATTCTTTTCACGCCATAAAGAAAAGGTGCTCCCAAGGGTTGCAAAAGAGGCTTTGCTGAAGTTTTAATTTCAATAAGGGGGGAAAAAAAGTAAGTTGCTCCCCCCAACACCACCACCTTTTCCCTCTAAATCTTTAAATGTATAAATTATAGCTCCAATCTAGCTATCTAACTTTCTCTCTCTCTCTCTCTCTCTCTCTCTTTAATGCTGAACACTACAGAGCGATCTGGCTTCCATAGCTGGTGGTAAATTATATCTCTCTTTGCATATTAATATTTGCCTTCCTGAGACAAATGGAAGAGTAATGACACTCTCTTTTTCCCTGCACAACTGGCAATTTTCAACCTGTCTACCCTAAAGGATCCCTTAGTACAAAAGCTGACAAGGAGAAATTCTGAAAAGGGAGAAAGAGAAGGAAGACAAGGAAGGAAGGAAAGAAGGAGAGGGAGAGAGAGGGAGAAGGAAAGAGAGGAAGGAAGGAAGGAAGGAAGGAAGGAAGGAAGGAAGGAAGGAAGGAAGGACATAAGGGAGGGGAGAAGGGAAGGAAGGAAGGAGAGGGAGAGAGGAAGGAAGGAAGGATGAGGGGAAGAAGACATAAGGAAGGGGGGAGGGAAGGAAGGAAGGAAGGAGAGAAGGAAGGAAGGAAGGAAGGAAGGAAGGAAGGAAGGAAGGAAGGAAGGGAAGAAAGAAAGGAGAAGGAAGGAAGTACTACCTTCCTAGAACTTTGTTGGCTTAACACCAGTCTGCTTAAATCTGAAAACACCTTCAACCTCCCCACATTCAGCTATTAAGTTAGATCAGCAAATTATCTCTTTTAAAAAAGAGAGGAGAGAATTAAGTAGTAAAATACGCCTATTAATCGTCCAGTGGGATTAATTTCCTTTTTTTATTACCCCACCAAATAACCAGAAGAAAATGAAATTAAGATCAAGACTCCCCCGAGTCAATTCTCCTGGAATAGACAACTGGTTATGACCGTTGCCACGTCCGAGGACCCTGGGATTGATATCTGCAACCTTCCCGCAGAGGTGATTCCAACCCACAAGGTCAATTGGGGGGGGGGAGGTGCATCTGCCTGGTGACCATGCTGATCCACTTAACAACCGCTGCAAAAAAGGTCATAAAAATCAAGCATGACTCCACCTCATGACCACATCATCACTTAGCCACAGAAGTTGTTTATAACCCAATTGTGGTGATTAATCAAGGACTTATCTGTATTTGCCAACATTCCCCAGAATGTAACCAACTGCCAGTGTCTTGAATAGAATAGAAATTTAGACTAGACTAGACTAGACTAGACTAGACAAGAATAGACTAGACTAGACTAGACTAGACTAGACTAGACTAGACTAGAATAGAATAGAATAGAATAGAATAGAATAGAATAGACAGACTATAGAATAGAATAGACAGATTATAGAATAGAATAGAATTAGAATAGAATAGAATAGAATAGACAGAATGTAGAATAGAATAGACAATATAGAATAGAATAGAATAGAATAGAATAGAAACAGATTGTAGACTAGACTAGACTAGACTAGAATAGACTAGAATAGACTAGAATAGACTAGAATAGAATAGAATAGAATAGAATAGAATAGAATACTTGTCTAGTCTCTTCTTAAAAACCTCCAGTGATGGAGCGCCCACGATTTCTGGGGGCAAGCTGTTCCACTGGTTAATTGTCCTCACTGTCAGGAAGTTTCTCCTTAATTCCAGGTTGCTTCTCTCCTTGACCAGTTTCCAACCATTGTTTCTCATCCTTCCCTCTGGTGCTCTGGTGAACAACCTGGCCCCCTCTGGCTTGTGGCAGCCCCTCAGATACTGGAACAAATCTGATCATTTGGAATCACATATTATTATTTCAAGAGTTTGCCAAACTATTTCTAAAACAAATGGCTGTGTAGCAGTTCCTGTATCACCAAGGAAACACAAATGACTTCTCTGGAACTTCCATTCAGAGGGGCTAATGTGTTTGTTGCTTAGCTAGTTAGGAAAATCATTACAGGAATAATCTGCCATTAGTGTGAATAATAGGGGCTAATGATCAGATTGCACCTGATTGGCTTTTTTTGCAAACTCTGATCTAATTGGCCTGAAGGCTGGTGCTCCAGATTAGGTTCAGCTGTGAGAATGGTATTGAAAGAAGCACATTTCATAGAAAGGTGGGTTTAAGTTACTGGGTTCTCTCTTTTTTATGGACTGTGCCTTCATTCCTTCTTTATGTTCAATGACTGACTTGAT
>NW_015388973.1:71666-79166 GCF_001527695.2 Protobothrops mucrosquamatus
TCTCTCTCTCTCTCTCTCTCTCTCTCTCTCTCTCTCTCTCTCTCTCTCTCTCTCTCTCACACACACACACACACACACACACATCTCTCCCTCTCCACCTCCATCTTTCAGAACAGGCCAAAACAGTTTCCTTCCTTTCTTTTTTTTTATAAATATTTTATTAATTTTCTATTTTTATAATCAAGTGCCTAATAGACAACACTGATGACTGAGTCCATTAGTCATTCTGTGGTACATGTAAGCTTCTTCAAATTAAATCCGATATTACACCCTCCAGTACATTCTCTCTTCTTCTGGTATAATGGACATTTTTCCACACTAAGCAAATACCATTCTTATTGTTGTTAGTAAATATACAGTTGCCTATCAACATTTGTTACATTTTTCTAATAGTGTCAATAATATCAGTTTAGAATATCTTTACTAACCAAAGCATACCTTAATTGCATTTGCGCTCAGCATCCATTTATTCAGTCTATATCCTATTTTCGCTTTTTTCAATTTTGATTCCCCATCCATGTTCAAAATATCCCAATCATTTATAATTTCAGAACCAGTCATATTTGATTAACCAAAAGCTTCCCTTATTCAAACTTCTTAGCATATTCTTACTTCCCTTTTCGTACCAAGATATGATATTCTGATTACAAATCCTATCTACCTAGTAATAATAATAATAATAATAATAATAATAATAATAATAATAATAATAATAATAATAATAATAATAATAATAATAATAATAATAAAGTTGGAAGGGACCCTGGAGGTCATCTAGTCCAACCCCCTGCTCAGGCAGGAAACCCTATACCATTTCGGACAAATGGCTGTCCAGTCTCTTCTTAAAAACTTCCAGTGTTGGAGTATTCACCGCTTCTGGAGGCAGGTTGTTCCACTGGTTAATTGTTCTCACTGTCAGGAAGTTTCTCCTTAGTTCCAGGTTGCTTCTCTCCTTGGTTAGTTTCCACCCGTTGCTTCTTGTCCTGCCTTCAGGCGCTTTGGAGAATAGCTTGACTCCCTCTTCTTTGGGGCAGCCCCTCAAATACTGGAACACTGCTATCATGTCCCCCCTCGTCCTTCTCTTCATTATTAGACTAGACATACCTAATTCCAGCAACCGTTCCTTGTAAGTTTTAGCTTCCAGTCCCCTGATCATCTTTGTTGCTCTTCTCTGCACTCTTTCTAGAGTCTCAGCATCTTTTTTACATCGTGGTGACCAAAACTGCATGCAGTACTCCAAGTGTGGCCTTACCAAGGCCTTGTAAAGTGGTACTAATACTTCACGTGATCTTGATTCTATCCCTCTGTTAATGCAGTTTTAGCACTGTGTTGGCTTTTTTGGCAGCTGCAGCACACGGCTGGCTGATATCTAAGGGATTGTCCACTCGGACTCCGAGATCCCTCTCACAGTTGCTACTAATTCTTCTATTTCTAGCAATCTATTCTTAGCCATATTCAAACATCTAATTGATAATATAACATCCCCTTTAATAGGTCAATGTTTCTGTTTCCTTCAGTCTTACTGTAGTTTCCTTTCTGATTTTGAGCAATAACCGTCTCCCCAAACGGACACTCTCTCTGTCTCTCTGTCAGCAGCCAAGGCCCCTTCGGTAGATTTCTAAAAGACTGAATTGATGATTCGAGATTAATGATGCTTATCCTGGTTGAACTAGGCTTTCCCCAACTTTGCTCTCCCCACCTCCAATTTTGTCACCCCTGCAGCCCTGACGTGCAGAAAATAACAGATCCGGGTTGAAAAGAATCAGGGTGGAAAGACTGTCGAAGTACATTAAATAAATAAATAAAGACACATAGCCATATTTGCTCTCTTCCAGGTTTCAAGAAAAGCGTATCAACCGAAGAACCAATTTATGTCTGAAGCCATATGTTCCAATTGCTGATAGATAAAAGGGGGCATAAAATAAGATTTCATTTTTCCAAGGCAATAAATCTGAGAGCCGAGAAAATAGCAGCCATGACACCAATTCTTTCTTACGCTATAATATTTATTTAAAGGTTTTCTCTCCCGGATCGCCGGAGGAAATGCACAGTTCATTTTTATTGGCGTGCAAAAGTTTGTGCTACAGTAAGAAATTAAATGGGGAAAAGACCTTTTGGCTCGTGAAATTTGTACCCCAAGGTTCCCATGGAGTTTATTTTTTTAAAAAAAAAAAAAGAGGGAGAGAGAGAGAGAGAGGTACCAACGGATAGATAGACAGATAAATAGATTTACATGTATCTCAGAATCAAGCTATTGAAAATTTGCTATAGGTCATTTGAAGAGTTTTAGCCGGGCAGGGGTGAAATAGCAGGGAGGTTATAGGTCAGTGGTGGCGAACCTATGGCACGGGTGCCAGAGGCGGCACTCAGAGCCCTCTCTGTGGGCACCCGCATCGTTGCCCCAGTCCTAGGCCTTCAGCTGGGTTTTATAAAACCTTTTCGCTTTAGGCCTCTGCTGCCATGTGCAAAAAAAAAAAGGTTCAATCAATCAGTCAATTTCAACTTCTGGGGGAAAAAAAAGATCTTGCAAAGTTGGAATTTATTGATTGAACTTTTTAGTTCCATCCAGTCTGCTGTTACCACCACAGCCACGCCCACCCAATGGGCCACGCCCACCTGGCACCCGACAATGCGTAAGTGGGTTTTGGGTTGCAGTTTGGGCACTCAGTCTCTAAAAGGTTTGCCATCACTGTTATAGGTTGTAGCCTACAATTGGCCAAGTGTAATCGGACACACAAGGAATTTGTCCCCGGTGCATAAGCTCACAGTGTACATATAAACAACAAGTAATAGGTCATATAGGCCATAATCATAGTTGCAATCATTAATCCCAAATTACAAAGAACATTGGATAAATCATAAGAAACCAGTAGGGGAAGATAGAAATGAGACAATGCTGTGGGAATTAGGTGTTCAGCAGAGTGATGGCACGGGGGCAAAAAATTACCTTTATGCCTGGTTGTTTTTGCATGCAGTGCCCTATAATGGTGTCCTGAGGGGGAGATGTTGAAGTAGAGAAGGTCCAGGATGTGAGGGGGTCTGTAGCTATTTCCTCAGCCTATCCCCAACACTTCTGTGCCCAAAGCTAGAGGTTTGAGCATCCACATTTCAAAGTAGCATTCCACATACTTGACAGGTTTTAGGTTGGGAGAATGGCCCCCGTGAGCCATTTCATTGGTAGAAATGTGTTTGTTCCCAGGTAACAATGCCGTGATGCTTTTATTTAGAGAGCGCTTGATGTGTTTGCCCCCTTTCGTGAATTCTGCCGTGGTTGCACTGAAATGTCCTTGATCCCAATAAAAGGAAGGAAGGAAACAAGAAAGGATAGAGTGGAGTGAATAAAGAAGAGACAGGAAAAGCTTGCTGAAAGAAAACAGCTCGGACAAAGAGTAATGGGTTGATCTGATACTGCCTTAACACCAGAAAGGCGAAGGGCAGAAAAAAAAAACGCCCCACAATTTCTATTAAATAACAGTCCAGAACTTTAAGAGAACTGCACTCCTTCATCTATCATAAAGAGGTGAAATGGAATAAGAGCTTTGCACTTTCAGAAAATAGAGTTGTGATTAACAAATTCCCTTTAGGGGCAGCGGGGAAGCCGATCACCGTAGGAAGCAATTCTGCTGCCTGAACCAGCCAATAAAAGAGTGTGGGAAACTTTAGAGCCAGCTAAGGGCAGAAGGTATATCTCAGAGCTACTAGTGAAGAACAAAAGTAAATAACTTTATTGTCTGCCACCTATGTTTATTGTCTACCCAAACCACTTGCCTTCCCCTGGGAATGACCAAGTAAAGCTTCATGGATCTTGGGGCAGGTTACGCTTATGCTGCTTGTGGTCGTGCAAGGACTCCAAGCTAGGTCCTCACTTGATCCCTCCTGCAAGCCTGGTTGGCAGTTTAGAGTGCCTGAGGTTAGGTTCTCAGTTCAAAACCCCAAATTTAGTCATTCCAGTGTTGAAAGAAAAATCTTCATTAGGGTCCATTCCAAGCCGGGAATAAACAAAATGGAGACTGCTTTAGAAAGAAGGTTGTAGTTTATTGAAGAACAGAACCGCAAGACATGTGGCTCTGGAGCAGCTGACCACATGTTGCTGGGAGTGATGGGTTTTTATACCTTCTGGAGCTTTTGTGTTTGGAGTTGTTCCTGTGGCATGAAATTTGACCTGAGATTCAGTATGCCATTTTAGTATTCTGATGGGGGTGGGTTAATCCTATTAGGTCCTAAAGGTCATATCCTGCTTTCCTGAGGCTGTGGCTAATGGCTATGTCCTATGTTGCATTTTTGGGGGTGAGGGGTTGTTGGTTCTAGGGATCTTTGTTTTTCTAATCCCATCAGCTCTAAGCTTCCTGGCTCCAGTCTTTCTGAAAGGATGATCAAATCTGCATTTCTACAGGCCTTGTTTCTGCTTGGGGCACAGAGACTTGGGGGGGAGGTGGGGGTCTGCCTTTTAAGATCTTCTCCATTTTTCCTTTGGGGAAATATAATATTCTGCTGCCTTTTTAATATTCCCCAAAATATTTCTTTCTCTGGGGGGGGTGTGTTGCTGTCTTCCTACACCAGGAAGGCCTTTGGAAACCGGCAAATGTGTTGAGAGTAAAACAGGAGTCTCCAAACTTGCCAACTTTTAAGATTTGTGGACTTGGCTGGCTGAGGAATTCTGGGAGTTGGAAGTCCACCGATCTTAAAGTTGCCAAGTTTGGAGAACCCTGGGCTAGAAGGTCAGTGGATTAGAGCAGAGACACTGGCTAAAAGTTAGAAGGGAAAACATTCAGAGAGAAGAGAAGATTACCTCCCACAACAATGATGAATGACTTTAGGACAATTATTCATTGGTCCTTCTTTGTATTTGCTTTGAAAGGAAGAACTTCAAACTCGGCCTTTACTAACATAATCTAACTCCCTCTAGGTCATTTGAGATTACATATTTCCCATGAATTCCACGCCTCCTGATCTTCAGTAGGCTATTTTTGAATGTTTAAGAATGTAGGTGTGAAGCATCAAAGAAACATTATTCTGCTTCAGCCTTTATTGTTTCTTAACTTGCCTCCAGACCATGTTTGGAGTGCTCAGCGCCCCTGTAAACAATCCAGCCTGGGAATCAAGGTCATTGCACAACTGCTGGGCTGGGAACTGAAGATTGAAAAAAAATGTCTGACACTTAATTGTGGAATGTGACCTGCACTATTAGACGGGAAGAGAAGTTCTACACTTTTAAGCGGTAAATGCTCCAACACTGGACGTTTTTAAGAAGAGACTGGACAGCCATTTGTCTGTAATGGTATAGGGTTTCCTGCCTGAGCAGGGGGTTGGACTAGATGACCTCCAAGGTCCCTTCCAACTTTATTATTATTGTTGTTGTTGTTGTTGTTGTTAGGAAATTTACTGTTCTGGCACCATTTTTGCCAGAGCTGGTTTCCTATTCATCAGTGCCAATATGCTGAGCTCAATAAAGTTTTGCATTAGAGATTTGGACTGTCTCAGCTGTGCTTACTTCATTGGGATCATCAATCGGAACCTTGACACTTGGGCAGAGCCTTGCCAGGTCAATATGAAGGTCCTTTTGGTTGACTGTTATGTTGCACTGCTAAGACAATAGAAAGGATCAAGGGCTACTATCCTCCCTTAGTAATAATTTCCATAACTGATCTTGACAGACCTACCCCCTCCTCTTC
This sequence comes from Protobothrops mucrosquamatus, assembly GCF_001527695.2. Lineage (NCBI taxonomy): Eukaryota > Metazoa > Chordata > Lepidosauria > Squamata > Viperidae > Protobothrops > Protobothrops mucrosquamatus. Next base: position 77,339 of record NW_015388973.1, read on the forward strand.
CCTTACAGGACCCAACCCTGTCTATTGGTCAGAGAATCTGGGAAAGGTCCTCCAACTTAAAAGCCTGCAATTCTCAAGGTAGATTTGTCAGAAAAAGTTAGGGTAGATGTTGGCTAGCTCCTTGAGGAAACAGACATCCACTGAACCAAGCTACCTGGAGAGATAATTGAACGTGATGTATAGCAGTTCCTCCACACCCACAAGAAACATCTCTCTTCCCTAATTATATCTCAGAAGAAATTTAATTCCCCTGAAGGATTCAGAGGGAGGAAAAACAACATGACAAATATGTTTAAAATCTAATCCAGAGACCTTGATCTTTCCCCGCCCGCCCCCCTAGTATCTGATGAGTTTCTCGTTTGAACCTTGCCATTTCTGCAATCCAAAAATCTCCTGTTTAGTTCCCCTTTAGTTTAGTTTAGTTTACCTCCGCTGTAACTTAAAATAGAGCACAGTTGGGTTTTGAGAAAGGTTTCAAGCTCTTGGCATGTTTTTAAAATGACTTTTAAAATGACTTTCGGTCCCAATTAGCATACACAGTCCATAAAGACTAGACACCTACCCACACAGTTACACATCTGTGAAGGAGAAGTGACTAAGAGAGCGTGCAATAACTTGTCCAGCCAAATGAATCACACTAGTTAAAACCTCATTTGATGCATTCCAAGATCGTAATCGGAATAGAATAGAGCTGGAAGGGACCTTGGAGGTCTTCTAGTCCAGCCCCCTGTTCAAGCAGGAGATCCTATACCATTTCAGTGACTGTCCAGTCTCTTCTTAAAAACCTCCAGTGATGGATCACCCACAACATCTGGTGGCAAGCTGTTCCACTGGTTAATTGTCCTAGTTTTTTAGGAAGTTTCTCGTTAATTCCAGGTTGCTTCTCTCCTTGATTGGTTTCCATCCATTGTTTCTTGTCCTGCCCTCTGGAGAATAACGTGACCCCCCTCTTCTTTGTGACAGCCCCTCAAATACTGGAAGACTGCTATCAAGTCACCCCTGTTTCTTCTTTTCTTTAGACTAGCCAACCCAAGTCCTGCAGTCATTTGTTAAACGAAGCCTTGAAGTTGTTGAGTGAATCTCGTGGTCATTAAGCGAATCTGGCTTCCCCCTTTTGATGTTGGTTTGTCAGAGGCCGGCTGGGAAGATTGCAAACTGTGATAACATGACCTTGGGATGCTGCAACGAATTGTAAATATGGTTGCCAAGCGCCCAAATGTTGCTGACAGGACCATGGAGATGCTGCAACAGTCGTAAGTGTGCAAATCACTTTTTTTTAGTGCCATTGTAACTTTGAAATGAACTGGGGGAGGGGGGGGTAAGCCAAGCAGTATCCGTATTAACATCCCAGTTCAAAACAAGCCAAGTTAGAAAATTGGTGGGTTATTTTTTTTTAACTAGGCTTAATGCTAGGAAATGATGGTGTCAGAACGGGGAGGATCCTAACATATTCCTAGCTTTTGAAATGTCATCAACGTTCTGCAATTCCTCCTTCACACCCAAACACACACACACACACACACACACACACACAATTGCAGAGAAACAGCGTGGGGAAATGCAGAAAGCATTTGAGGCACAGCAGTAAAGCCACGGCTCCAGTCACTGTTTTGCTTTCCAGCCATCGTCAAATTGTGATGCTGCTGTTGTGTTTCCTGCCGATAACTTTTTTTTGTTGCTGAGCTGAGCTCCCGGTGCCACTCGGACATGCTTGTACAAATCGGAAAGCCGGGCGGTGGGATTTGTCTCTGCTGAAAGCGGGGTGGAGGTCTCGCCTTCTGGTTTCACCAAATGTTTTCGGGCTGTAATCATTAAAATGTGTCCAAGA
>NW_015388973.1:84166-92503 GCF_001527695.2 Protobothrops mucrosquamatus
TGTGTGGTCCTTGGTGCTCTCTGAGCTTGGTTGTCTTCCTGCAGACATTTCCTAACCCGATTAGAAAATGTCATCAGTGCTAGGGGAGAAGCCCACCCCCTCATTAGCACTGAAGGTGTTACCTAGCCGGGTAATGAAATGTCTGCACGCAAACAGCCAAGCTCAGAGAGCAGAGAGCAGTTCATGCTTGAGCTACAAGTTTTCTCCTCTGTTGGTACACCCGTTGCTTCTTTTTCAAGAATTGAACCTATAGCCCCACAGCTTCATCGTGCTGAATTCTCTCTCTTTGATCTGAATAACTGTGCCAGCCTTTGGCAAGGGGAGCGAACGGAAGCCCAGCCCCTTGCAAAACAGCTACATCATCTCGGGAAAAAGAAGCGGCTGCGTTAAAAGGCTCGGAAGAAAAAAACCTCGTTCCGCTTTAGAGGTTATTCCTCAAGAAATTGGCTTTATTAGAAACGTCCCTCTTTGCAGCAGCTGTAGGGAGAAACCAAAAGAAAGGCTGTTATCGCGGACTTCCTAATCTCTTCTGTCTAAAGGGACACGTGCCAAGGTCATCAGGATTGAAATTATCTAAATGAAATCTGCCACTTCCGAGGACCACGGTACGATAAGGAGCAGGCAAGCCTTTATCTGCAAGACGAAGACTCAACTTTTTATACGCTGCAGCTACAGATGACATGGCAATTACGTCCCCCTCCAAACTCATCTGCAGAGAAACCAGGGTAAGCTGGCTACGTGCCTTGGGTTAACTGCAACCTCAACCTTCTCCCATAGCCCCAAAATCATTTCCAACGCTACGTTGGCGGTTGAAGTCGGCTGCCACACCGGGAGATCCACCGTTTGTCAAATAGCTTGGAAGAAAGCTATTTCTCAACCTCTGAACAGACAGTTTTCTCGTATTAATTACAGGATTGTTTTCAAAGCCAGTTAAGTGTATTTCTGGGGATGATGAAGCACTGAAAAGTCTGTGCTACACAAACAGTTGGCCAATAAAACTATCTAACGCCACGGTTTGAGCAGGGAAGGAGCCACTGAGATCCAGTGGGTTTCCTTTTGAGTAGGCACATGCACACATAGAGGAAGAGAGTCATAAATGTTTGGAAGAGACGTTGAGATCCTGTCAGTGGTCTAAGGGTGCTTAGATGGTGCATCCTTAGCAATTGGGGTCTTTCAGTTTTGACCTTGAAGGAGGAACGTTCTACGAACAAACTTACCATTTGGGAATTTTGGAATTTGCAGAGGGTATAACTGTGTGCATCTTTTAATTGCTGCACGCCCATCCTCAGAGTCTGTTTATCATGAACCTTAGGTGAACCATCTTGATGAAAAAATACTAGCACCATTCATTCGAGGCACAACAGTGGAAGGTGGGACAAGATAAAGGGGTTGGGTGCTTGTCAAATTGAAACTCTTTAAATCTTGATTCAGGAAAGAATAGAGAATAAAAGAGTTGGAAGGGACCTTGGAGGTCTTCTAGTCCAGCCCACTGCTCAAGCAGGAGACCCTATACCATTCCAGACAAGTGGTTGTCCAATCTCTTCTTGAAAGCCTCCAGTGATGGAGCATGCACCATTTCTGAAGGCAAGTCATTCCACTAATTAATTGTCCCGACTGTCAGGAAATTTCTCCTTAGTTCTAGGTTGCTTCTCTCCTTGGTTAGTTTCCACCCATTGCTTCTTGTCCTGCCTTCAGGCGCTTTGGAGAAGAGCTTGACTCCCTCTTCTTTGGGGCAGCCCCTGAGATATTAGAACACTGCTATCATGTCCCCCCTTGTCCTTCTCTTCATTAAACTAGACATACCCAACTTTTCATCATATTGAACTCTTTGTGTTGAATACAATAATGTTAGAACATCAGTTAGCTATCAACACCATCAACTTGACCCTTTCATTTCCCAAATAAATCTCCCATCCTCCTGCTAGCTAGACCTTTCCAAATCAATTCCATTAAGTTTTCTTTGGCTTTCATTTAGCAATAGTATCAACTGAGCTCCAATGCCCCAAAATAAACTTAGCGGTCTCCATGGAGCTATTGTGTTGTATTTAACTACCCCCCCTTGCAAAAAACAAACAAACCAAAAAAAAATGCTGGAAAGCTGCCCTCCAGAGGAATTTCTATTCTATTCCAGTGCATCCACACACCTCTGAAAATATTTTCAAGATGACTCTGAAGTTGCCAGAGAAATAAAATCCCTCTTGGCCTATTCTGTAATATTCTGTAATGTGTAATTATTCTATTCTATTCTATTCTATTCTATTCTATTCTATTCTATTCTATTCTATTCTATTCTATTCTATTCTATTCTATTCTATTCCTATTTCTATTCTACTCTATTCTGTAATACTCTGTAATACATAATATTCTGTTCTATTTTATTCTATTCTATTCTGTGATATTCTGTAATATATAATATTCTATTCTATTCTGTAATATTCTGCAATATGTAATATTCTATTCTATTCTATTCTATTCTATTCTATTCTATTCTATTCTATTCTATTTCTATTCCTATTCCTATTCCTATTCCACTCAACTCTACATTCTTCTACTCCTTCTTCAAATAGGAACCACTTTTTTAAATTACAAAAAAAATCACTTTAATATTCCAGGCCAAATTTCATAGGGAATATGCTGACATTTGATTGATCACATCTTCATGTCCCGCATACGAAAGCAAACAAATCAATTTATGCATCTGAAATACATATGTTCTTAAAACATCTCTCACTTGCTGACATCATTTCGTTAAGTTGTCTGCCTGTTCCTTTCGGTTTAGAGGCTGTGATAAGCAACGGCAGAGTATTTCACAGAAACACCGGAGCCCAGGGGAAACCTGATTAAACTGTGTTTCTTCCAAGACGATACTCTTGAATTATTCTAAGCATTAAGTTGCCATCTTCTTCTCATCCATAGCTGGCTTGCTCCGAGCTTGTCTTTGAGACTTCGCCCTTTTCTTCCTTTTTATGTATAAACCTAAAAGTAGGAGATTTCCAACTGCAAATAAATTCTCGCAGTCACGTTGTTAGCTGAGTGGTGCCTAAACCTAAATAAATACACAGTTCGAAGGCTGTTTTGTTCAAGGATTGAGCAGAGAGCAAGTGTAATTAGTAGCTCACCCCTCTGAAAACATTATTAAAAATAGTCTCTTTTTTTCCAAATGATATGAAGGTTTTGAATTGTATCTGGATGCATTCACTGTTACGCTCAACCATTTTGGTTTCTCGCTTTGTTTTAAACCACAGACAGATTTGGTGCATAATTTCCTAGGGGGGAAAAAACACACAAAAAAGGTGTCACTTTTCCCTCGATAAATACACAAGATTAAAGCTTTATAAAGGTACCAACCAGCTTAGTCATGACTCAGGCACTTGAATTTCAGTTTATCACACTCATTCTTAGTGGTTCGTAAATCCAATCACACTGGGTTTTGTCTCCATGCCTGCCCGCAGCCAAAGAGATTATTTGTATGAAATCTTGATTGATTAATTGATTTAGCAGATGCGCACCCCCTTCTTTTGTACAAAGCAGCATGTTGCCTCCTTCAAACGCTGTAGCTCCAAAATCCTTCCTTTAAATAACTCCTCCGTTGGAGAAGTTGCTTTCGGAGGTCTTCTCTAGGGACTTAATCCAAGCCACAATGATTACACACCACCAAGGAGATGGCTGTTACGCTACGCTTGAGAATCTCATGACCCAGATTTCATAGAAATTGTCTACCAGTTTTTTTGCCCTTCTGTTTCTTTTGAAGTTCTGTTTTGGAAGTTACAATCAATACTCTACTCAACAAACAATTTAACTGCTCTGTTATTTACAGAATTTACAGAATAACAGAGTGGGGAGGAACCTTAGAGGTTTTCTAGTCCAGTCCTCTGCTCAAGCAGGAGATCTTATACTATTGGGTGAAACCAGGCTTAATAGCAGTAACTGTGAGGAGGATCTTGAAGACTTAGTGGACGATCATTCAGAATAGAGTAGAGTAGAGTAGAGTGGAGTGGAGTGGAGTGGAGTGGAGTGGAGTGGAGTGGAGTGGAGTGGAATGGAATAGAATAGAATAGAATAGAATAGAATAGAATAGAATAGAATAGAATAGAATAGAATAGAATAGAATAGAATAGAATAGAATAGAAGATGGGATGGGATGAGATGGAATAGAATGGAATGGAATGGAATAGAATAGAATAGAATAGAATAGAATAGAATAGAATAGAATAGAATAGAATAGAATAGAATAGAATAGAAGCTGGAAAGAACTCTGGGTCTTCTAGTTCAGCTCCCTGCTCAAGCAGGAGAACCTACACCATCTCTGACAGGTGATTGTCTAGACTCTAGACAATCTCCTTAAAAATCTCCAGTGATGGAGCACCCACAATTTCTGGAGGAAGCTGTTCCACTGGTTGATTGTCCTCACTGTCAGGAAGTTTCTCCTTAATTCCAGGTTGCTTCTCTCTTTGATCAGCTTCCAACCCTTGTTTCTCGTCCTTCCTTCTGGATGAGCCAACACTGTGTGGTGACAGCCAAAAGAGCCAACGCAATCCTAAGTTGCATTAACAGAGGGATTCAATCAAGATCACGTGAGGGACAAATACCACTCTATAAAGCCTTAGTAAGACCACATCTGGAATACTGAAACCAGTTTTGGTCTCCCACACTATGAAAAAGATGTTGAGATTCTAGAAAGATTCTAGAAATACAAAAAGTAGGATAACTTCCAACTTCTTTTCCAACAGATATAAATGAAACTTGCACTGCTCTTACTCTACACTTACAACATCCATTTTTTAGAATCTATTAATATTACCAATCATTAATTCCATACATTCATAATTTCATTTTTTTCCTGTTCCATGCAAAAAGTCCACAAGAGGCTTCCAGTTTAATAAAGTTAAACTTAATTAAGTTAAAATCAAGCAAGGCTGTTAATTTTCCTTTCTCAGTCAATTGCATCAACTTTACCAACCATTCCTCCATTGTAGGTATTATTGAGTGTTTCCACCATTGGGAAGAGTCTGTCATTCCTGAGTTGGGCCAAAGGATGCTTCTACACATCCAGGTTGAAATGATATCTACAACAAACTGGGTTACCAAGAGGCTACAAAATGTTTTGAGGACAGCACTCTGAATTTCTCTCTGGGTAAGGAGATTCTGTTTCAAATTCTAGGCTATGATGCATTTAGTATTTTCTGACTACCACTAGATGTCAATAGTATGCTATCAGCCTAGCGTTCTGAATTATCATAGTGCATGAAGATAGTTTGGAGAGTGCACCAACTTCATTCGTTCTCAGGGATAAGAAAGGCTGAGCCCATATGAGTCCATGGGATTTTGGTTTGTGGGGTGAGAAACTAGCAGTGAGGAAAAGTTAGAACTTTTAGGCTATTGGGCTCCTTGGTGCTCTCTGAGCTGGGTGGCTGTCTTGCAGATGTTTTATGATCCAAGTAGGGAACATCATCAGTGCTAGGAGGGAGTGGAGTTTGGGGACAGGAGGACGAGGAGGATGAGGAGGATGAGGAGGATGAGGACAAGGAGGACAATGACTATGGGGTCCTTGGTGCTCTCTGAGCTGGCTTGATTTCTTGCAGACATTTTATAATCCAAGTAGGGAATATCAACAATGCTAGAAGGGAGTGGAATTTGCAGGGAGGAGGAGGAGGAGGAGGAGGAGGAGGAGGAGGAGAAGGAGGAGGAGGAGGAGGAAGAGAATGATTGTGTGGGTCTCTTGATGCTCTCTGAGCTTGGTGGTTTTCTTGCAGATGTTTTATGATCAAAGTAGGGAATATCATCAGTGGTAGAAGGGAGTGGAATTTGCAGGGAGGAGGAGGAGGAGGAGGAGGAGGAGGAGGAGGAGGAGGAGGAGGACGACGACAACAACAACAACAACAACAACGACTGTGGGGTCCTTGGTGCTCTCTGAGCTTGATGCTGTCTGAACTTGCAGGTGTTTCATGTCCCAATTAGATAACCTCTATAGAAAGAAGTGAGTTTTGCTCTCTGTTTATATATTAGTGGTTGGCCCTGTCCCTGCTGGTGGGAGTTTCTTGGTGGTTCCTTCATTAGGCTGTTGACTATTTGATTATTTGTTTGAGTTGGGTGCTCATCTGGGTGTTGATTGCTGGTGAGGAGATGCTTAGGTCTTTTTGTTTCCTTTTTGGCTTGATTGTCTGTTTTGAAAGACGTGTAGACGTTCTTTATCTCTATGTGCCTACCGAGTAACTCATTTCACACTCTCCTTACATTCAGGGGTCCCCTGAAATATCTTCATTAAGAGTTTCCACAATAGGCCTGACCACAGGGAAGGAACTTTGGCCAATGGATGATTAGGTTTATCATCCTCAAGACCCCAACTCTGCTTTGATATCTGCATCAACAAGGTGGACCATGTTCCAAGATGCTTTCATAATTTTTCCCCCTCGCATTTCCCCCAGAGACCCCTCTGATTATGCTGGGGGGGGGCTAGAAAAGGGGTCTTAAAAGACTGGAGGTGGTTCATGGGCCATGTGTTTTCCATCTCTGCCGTCAGGAATGATTTACACATCGCACACTTGGCAAAGCCTAGCCAAGCAAATTATAACACCGCTTAAAGGTCATGTGTAAATCCAGTCTCTAATGGGGAGAAGGAGGTGGAAAGGGGCAACTTCTATTCCGAAGATGCCTTGTTCAGCATTAGCCTGGTTGGTCAGGATTGGATACCTGCCCAAAGGGTGGCTGATTAATATCTCCCAGCCACTAACATTATTTTCCATCTAGTAATAATAAGAAAAATAGTTTTACACATCTGGCTCTCAAAAAGGGTGTTCTTCTTTTTCCTCTGCTTTCATCTTTCTGTATTTCTTTTTTCTTTCTTTCATATAACAAGTTTTTATTGGTTTTCCAGTTTTACGTTGAAGTATTTAGAAAGCAGCGTGGTGATTGGGTAGTCAATAGTACACTAACAAAATCTTTAGTACCTATCTCAGGTTACATCGTCCAAACATCCCTTCCCTATTTCCCTTTATATTTGCTATGTCATATTTAAGCTAGCAAATTTGTAATTATAACAAGCTCAGTTAAAACATTTATCAATATATTTATGCTTATACATATCCATGTCCTTTTTAAATTTTCAATTTAAATTTTACCTAATTTTTAATTAGAGTATTCCAATTTAACCTTTAATATCCATAGTATTTAAATTTATGTATTTCACTACATAAAAATTATAATATTTAAAATGCACCTATTACTTACTTAGATATATCCTTATTTTATTTCATAAACATTTTCTACTTCTCATCCTAGTACATCACCACTTACTAACGGAGTATCCTTTATTGTCTCAAATCCATCGTCTATGTTATCTGGGCTAAACAATCATTCAAAGCTATTTCCTAATAGTTAATTTTCATCTTTCTGTATTTCTGCCCATCGGGGAAATGCACAGATTTTTCTAAAATGGGGAACACCCAAAGGAAGTCACTCTTTTGGGGTTTCATCGGTGGACTTCACAAGTTAGCAATCTTTCTGTTAAACTTGGCTTAGCGAAACACAACTGCTTGTATTCACAAAAGGAACCGTATTCTGCCTACCATGGTGGTCTTGTTCACTCAGAGTAGCTTTGATCTTTGTGAGGTTTTGCTCCATGCATCAAAGACAGGCTACCTGATTGAGTCTCACCAGCTCAAGGTTGATTTATCCTTCCATCCTTCCGAGGTCGATAAAATGAGGACCCAGATTGTTGGGGGCAACAGGCTGACTCTGTAAACCGCTTAGAGAGGGTTGTTTTCTTGCAGATGTTTCATTACCCAACTAGATATCATCAGTGCTTGAAGGGAGAGGAGGAGGAGGAGGAGGAGGAAGAGGAGGAGGAGGAGGAGGAGGAGGAGGAGGAGGAGGAGAAGGAGATGGAGATTGTGGGGTCATTGGTGCTTTCTGAGCTTGGTTGTTTTCTTTCAAATGTTTCTGTCTATTGTTCTCTCTCTTTCTTTCTTTCTCTCTCTCTCTCTCCTTTTGTGTAGGGGTGTGTGTGCGTGTGAATGTATGCATATATAAATATGTAGGATCTAGAGTCAAATATTTTACACGGTTGTTTGCCCACTAGACAAGCACAAAAGATGGAAAGCATCTTTTATAAGAGCGGATTTTTTTTTTTAAACAAAGGGAAGAATATCTGGCTTGATTTGCTCCATAAAACTTTTGAGTTCTAGGAGGCATCTAAAATGTGTTCCTGGCTTCAGAGATGACCGGTTTTATTTTATTTTATTTTATTTTTGCAGTGGATGCCGTTTGTAATCTCTTTGGCGTTTGCCTGTAAGTTTATACAGTCACCAGAGGTAGAGGTACAGTAATGGGGGGAGGGGG
>NW_015388974.1:0-4229 GCF_001527695.2 Protobothrops mucrosquamatus
GCTACATGGGCTTTCTGGCTGCCATCTGCTTCACAGTGGCTTTCTTGGCCAGGAATCTACCTGGGGCTTTTAACGAAGCCAAGCTGATCACCTTCAGCATGCTGGTCTTTTGCAATGTCTGGGTCTCCTTCCTTCCCACCTACTTGAGCACCAAGGGGAAATACATGGTGGCTGTGCAGGTCTTCTCCATCTTGTCCTCCACTGCTGGTCTTCTGGGTTGTGTCTTCATCCCCAAGTGCTATATTATCCTTCTGAGGCCAGACTTGAATACAAAGGAGCATCTTACAAGCAGAAAAAAATGTATAAATGTGAGTTAGAGGAATTTCCACTCTCAAACCTTACACATATAAATAACACCTGCCATATACCAGATGGGTGGAAGATGGCAATAGTTGTTCCCATATATAAAAAGGGAATAAAAAGGATTCTAGTAATTATAGGCCCATTAGTCTTATTGACCTTATAGCAAAAATATATGCTAGGTTCCTTTTGAATAGAATTGAAATCTGGGTAGAAGAAAATCATATCCTCGCAGAAGAACAAGCAGGTTTTAGACAAAACCAATCTACCATCAATAACTGCTTTGTCCTGAACCATCTAATTGTCAAATATGCCTATAAGAGGAGACCCCTGTTTGCTGCTTTTATAGATCTTACAGCAGCATTTGATACTGTAAACAGAGAAGTACTATGGAGTAAATTGACATCTCTTAAAATAGAACCTAGATTGCTAGCTTTGATTAAAGCCCTTTACACTAGTACCTGTTTGAAGGTATGGTATGGGATTAATGGGGCCCTGACTAACAGGATTCACACAAATAAAGGGATAAGACAAGGGTGTATCCTGGCCCTATTATTATTTAATCTATACATTAATGACCTGACAGGGTTAATGAAGGATCCCATGGTATATATGCCGATGATCCTAAATATATATTATAATAGCTTGCTCTATGCCGATGATATGATCCTATTATCGTATTCACAAGTAGGATTGTGTAGGCTATTAAGAAGGTTTAACTCCTATTGCCAGGAAAACTCCCTAACAATCACTAAATCTAAATAAAAAATCATGGTGTTTGGAAAACATCAGAGACATAGATGGCAATTAGCTGGTGAACCAATTGAACAGGTTAATACCTTTGTATACTTAGGCATAACATTTTCCAAGAACAGATCTTGGGCTTGCCATCATCAACAGAGCACACTTAGAGCAAAGGTTTGCTTGAACCTACTGCTTAAATTAAAAAATCATAGTTATCCAGGGTCCCTTTTTCCATTAATCAGAGTATATAAAGCTAAGGTTACTCCTATTCTTTTGTATGGAGCAGACGTTTGGGGTATATACTCAATTATAACACTAGAACAAACACAGTCTCAGCATCTGAGATGCATTTTGGGCGTAGATCCAAGAACATCTGCTGCAACTGTTAGAGCTGAACTGGGAATTCACACAATTCATGTTCTATCCAAAATTAGAACATATAATGCTGTATCAGCACATGTGGGTATATTGTTCCTGGTGTATGATATAGTAGATAGTGTAAAATAAACCACCATTTAATATAGACCACTGTTTACTGTGTTTACTCCTGGGTTATTTCGTGCAATAAGACACTGCACGCTCTGAAATAAGAGGGAAGCTGAAATAAAGCGATTTAAGAGTTTTACAAAATAATTCCTAAAGAATTGAGAGTATCCATATTTGAGTTTCCCATAAATGTGGTGTAAGGGAGGAAGGTGGGATTGGGCATGAATACTCCTCACTAAATTGCAATAATTCATCCATCTCATTCTTCTGATGGTGGACATTCCACGCTATTTGGGTCATGAATAACATAGCTGGAAGGGACATTGGAGGTCTTCTAGTTGTAACCCCCTACTCAGGCAGGAAACCCTATATCATTTCAGACAAATGATTGCCTGATCTCTTCTTAAAAACTTCTGGTGTTGGAGCATTCACAACTTCTGGAGGCAAGTTGTTCCACTGATTAATTATTCTAACAGTCAGGAAATTCCTGACTCTCCTGACTCTAACCTCCATCCCAGGAGAGGAGCCAAAGGCAGCAGACCTATTTTCTGGCTCTAACCTCTCATGCCAGAAGTGGGGAGATGACAAAGCATCATCAATAGTCCTCCTCATTCCTCACTCTGTTCCCTTCCTTTTAAACAACCAATAGCAAGGAACTCACCATGGTGGATGCTGCACAGGAGCTGCAGACACAGAAACTTGCTAACTAAAGAAAGTGAAGCAGCTGAAGGCACTGCTTGTTAAGAAAGTGGAGGAGCTGAAAGCACTGCATGTCCTCCATCCTCCAAAGAATAATATGGCTAAATGTGTATTCACCAAATTCTCCATTTTTGGTCTTAGTTACAGAACCCAACATGGGTTTGTCAAAAACAGATCATGTCAGACAAATCTTATTGCATTCTTTGACAAGGTGACAAAATTAATGGATCAGAGGAATGCTGTGGACATAATTTACTTGGACTTCAGTAAGGCATTTGATAAAGTAGACCACAACCTACTGCTTGTTATGTCTAGTTTAATGAAGAGAAGGGATAGGGATAACATGATAGCAGCATTCCAATATCTCAGGGGCTGCCCCAAAGAAGAGGGAGTCAAGCTATTCTCCAAAGCACCTGAATGCAGGGCAAGAAGCAATGGATGGAAACTAACCAAAGAGAGAAGCAACCTAGAACTAAGAAGAAATCTCTTGATAGTTAGAACAATTAATCAGTGGAACAACCTATCTCCAGATGTTGTGAATGCTCCAACATTGGAAGTTTTTAAGAAGAGACTGGAGAACCATTTGTCTGAAACGGTATAGGGCAGGCATGTCAAATTGCCAGCCTGTGGGCCGGATGCGTCACACTGAAACCACACCAATCCCATTGCCGGCAATGGGGAAAAAGTTGTGATACGTGCCTGGTATAGGGTTTCCTGCCTGAGTAGGGGATTGGATTAGAAGACCTCTAAAGTCCCTTCCAACAGCAACAATAATTATAATTATAATTATAATATATGGATTGACTTTTGATCAATGGGTTGCCACCTGTCAACCCAAGAGAAAGTTCTCTTGTCTCTAAACCCTAAAGTCCAGAAAACTCCTCTGAAAGTTGAGAGCAGACAGTCTAATTGCTGGTTTGCTCAAGACCCAAAATGAACCATGTAAGTAGAAAAAGGGTCACACTCACCCCTCCAAAGCCACATTGCCCTTGCCAGACACCTCCAATCATTGCTCAGTTGAGCTCTCTTCATGGCAAAGAGTGGCTGAGAACTGGATTGAAAAAAGGGCCACACACATTTAACAAACCTCCCTAACCAAAATAAACCTTTAGGCACAGAGTGTTGCCTTAAACACACTCGTAAAGGGTGGCCTTTTTTGACAGCAGGAAAAGACATGGAATGAAGGTCACTACAACACATATGGTGTTCCCAGATCAAAAATTGTGAATCCCACTTCTCACACCAGTTTCTCTGGAATCAAACCAAAGAGACCAAAGCAAAGAATCAGACCTCACTGCAACGTTTATTAAACAGCACGTACTGGGAATGGAGTCTTCTCCGAAAGAATAGTATAAAACTCCTTCAAAGAAAGAGATACATTGATGTCATAGGCTCACATCCCACTCATAACATGATGGTGTTTTTATGAGTTTGTGTGCTAAGTTTAAAGCTGTAAGCCACCAGTGTAACCTATGTATGAGTTGGACTTATTTGTTTATTAAATAATTATAAAAATATTTATACATTTCAGAAAGGAGGGAAAAATAATGCAAAAAGGGAGAAAATGATCCACATATATATATTCATAAATGATAGCATAATCAATCTCAGGTTACTTCTTGCCCTTCTGTTAGATGTGCAAAGAAAAATGTTCTTAGTTAGAAGAAACATTTGCATCTTCAGATTCAGGAATTACTGCAAGAATATTCTGATAAAACTTCCCACAGGTCACTATGAGTTGCAAAGCCAAAGTACTTATTGTGTCTCCATTTTTCCTATTAAACTGTACCGTCCATCTGGAATGACAAAGTCGCGCGGATCCGGGAAGGCTTAGACTCCGACTGGTTGGCCCAGGGGGAGGAGATAGAAGCAGGTCTTGAGATGGTTGTATGGGAGGAGTTTGACTCTGTGGCTCCCGAGGACGTGGACAGGGTCTTGGGGAGGCTTAATGCAACCACATGTTTGTTGGATCCGTGCCCCTCCTGGCTGGTACTGGCAGC
>NW_015388974.1:7314-21740 GCF_001527695.2 Protobothrops mucrosquamatus
CTGCTCCGCTCTCCCCTCACGGCTCACAGCTTCGACCGGGTGGTCCAACTCGTCCTTTTCGCTCGCCGACCCTCTCCTCCTTCCAACTCCAGCCGGCGAGCACCCCCCGGACCTTTCAAGGCTCCCCCATCTCCGCCGAGGACCCCGCGGAGACTACGGAGCCGAAAACAGTAGGTCCGCCATCCTCGCACATGCGCAACATGAGAGCTTGAGAGTTCGCAAGGTTAATGCTGTATGGAATGAAACTCTGGCTGAATCTGGATGTTCTGCTTCGGAAACCACAAAGCCTCCTCCCAGAAGGTAACAAGGAAACATTTTAAACCAATGTTAGAGGTACTATTTATTCTTTGAATGTTTTATTGTTTCGTCTTGTTTTTAGTGATTGTAAAAATCTAAAATCATCTTTAGGCAAGATGGGAAGCATATAAGTTAAATAAACAAATATTAAATGGTCAAAAACTGTTAATTGAGATTACTAAATGCCATTTTTAAAAAATAAATTTATAAAAGTCATTTTTTCTACATTATTTTGATATCAAATGTTCTTTGGTGTTCAGATCTGGCCTAAAAATAATAATATAGCACTTGGGGATGAAAATGCAGCCCAGCAGGCCAGCACTGGAGGCCAAGATGGAGAAGACCTGCACAGCCAAAGTGTACTTCCCCTTGGTGCTCAGGTAGGCTGGCACAAAGGACACCCAGACACTGCAGAAGAGCAGCATGCTGAAGGAGATCAGCTTGGCTTCGTTGAAGGCCCCAGGGAGATTCCTGGCCAGAAAAGCCACCGTGAAGCAGACAGCAGACAGGAAGCCCATGTACCCGAGGGCAACATAAAATAAGGTGACAGAGCCTTCATTGCATTGTAGGATGATCTTTGTAGGTTGGGAGTGCATGTCAGAGTCAGGGAATGGGGGTGAAGTGCCCAACCAGATGCTGCAGATGACAACTTGGAGACCAGAACAAAAAAAGACAATGGAGTTGGCCAAGCTCTTCCCCAACCATCTCTGCACTTTATTCCCTGGTTTTGTGGCCAAGAAGGCTAAGACCACTGTGATTGTTTTGGCCAAGATTGAAGAAATGGCAATTGAGAATACAATGCTGAAGGCTGTTTGTCGGAGGAGGCAGGTCACTCTCCTTGGCTGGCCAATGAACAGAAAGGAGGTCAAGATGGAAAGCAGGAGGGAGACCAGGAGAATGTAGGTGAGGTCCTGGTTGTTGGCTTTGACAATTGGTGTTTCCATGAATTTAATGAAGATCCACAAGCCAAAGCCTGTGGTTAAAGAGAAGAACAAGGCAATGAAGATCAGGATAATCCCCAGATTTTCATTATAAGAAAGATAATTTTTAATCTTGGGGATACAGTGAACTCGATCGATATTTGGATATTGATCTTCTGGACATTTGGTACATTTGTCTGCATCTGAAAAAGAGCAAAAATAGTTTCTCCCTTTAACATGTTCTTTAATAAAATGCATTGTTTGGGTAAACTTGTTTTTGTGTGAATGACTGGGCGTACGTGAACTCAATATAATTCTTAATCTCCCTCCACCTAGAACACCTTAATATTTATTTTCTCTTCTTTTTGATGTCACCATTTCATCAATGAACTTGCTGAGAGAGAAGAAGGAAAGAAGAAAGGATTCCAAGAAACAAGGCAAACAATTTTACCTTTTTACTGCTGAACCTCTGGAGTCCAGCCTTTGTCAATGCTTTAAGGCACCAATGATATCTAGTCTATAGTGGAATGTAGTACATGTGAAGGATTGCTTAATGTAGCTTATGCTAGCTGAAATGGATAAACATTACTTTTGCCACGGAGAAAGAAATGTTAGATGGAATGGCCCTTGAAGATGAGTTGGATATATGGAGTGAGGACATCAAAATGCATTCCTCACTTTTTTATTATCAGAAAGAGGAAGATCTTCCAATAAAATCAAGAAGGAATTTTGACTCAATCCCAACACATGATTCCTCTCCTCTCCTCTCCTCTCCTCTCCTCTCCTCTCCATGGACCATGATTCTGAAAATTATTTTAAGAGGAGCCTCCAGCAGAATCTCTTCAATGTCAGCCTCAGGAAGTATAAACCCAGTAGTCACCTGAGGCTGACCAAAAAAGGCATCACCTGAAGAGATGGAGCAGTCAAAGGATTATTACATAAGGCTGCCCAGTCCATCCACCACATCAGTTAGAATGAAGAGAACAGCCAAGACATTCTATGAAACCTCTTTAGCAAAGAAATACATCCTTTGATTAAGGGCAGGTGGCTGCAACCTGAAACTGTGGCTGCCCAAAATGCCTATGAGGCATAGACACTTGCAAAGAATCTGATCAATCGTCCTACAAAAATCCAATCAAAGTTCCATCATTATATTCTGAAATCCAGAAAGTCTCATATTCAGAGCAATGAAGTAAATAGTAATTTGAAACATGGAAGTTGTGTTGTAAAAGATAAAGAGCAAGAGATGTCATCTCCCTCACCATACTCAACCCTCAATTCTCCTGTATCTTTATCCATGATCTCTATGCCTGCTTGCTTGACCTATATACCAGATTAATCCTCAATGTCATTTCTAATATTTCACTATGACATAAATATTTGCCGTGATCAAGACTCAGAGAGGTGGGACCCACTCTGGCCAAGCCTTTCAAAATGCATGTTCATGGAGATCTATGGTCCTCCCCAAAGTCTGCCCCTTTCTCCTGCTGCCACCCACCTTCCATGGTGGAGATGGATCCTTCTGCACATGGACGACAATTGTAGCAGCAGATGGGCTTCCCTTCCTGAGCCACCTTCATGAATCCAGCAGGGCAGCTTTCCACACATCTGGAAGAAGGCATGGGCTGGCCAGAAAGAGGGGGAAAATAACATCCACAACATGAATTATTTCCTAAAAGAGGCAAAATGAAAAGTTTGGGAATCTTCAAGTCAAGGTTTAGCTTTGCCAAATTCAAAGCCAACAAGAAATTTGGAGCTCTTCAAACTGATTTGGTTGCTTGTTGTTTGCCTATTTATCTTCTCTTCTAGCTTTTCTCCCACTACAGTTTTATTTTAAATTCCTTACCTATTGAAAAGAAAGATGAATGGATTTATGCTTTGACAAAATCAATCAATTTGTCCCATAATATAAAACTAGCTTCCTTGTAGAAGTTTAATAAACAGTTAACTGGAATATTTAAGCATTTTTTTTCTCATAGACACCTGAACATCTAATGGGAAAATGTTTCCTCTCTGGGAGAATTGAGATGACAACCCAAGTCCATCCCTTCCCCAGTTCTGCAATCCTCTTGGAAAGATCTTCAGAAAGAGCAGAATAAAGTCTTCTCCCCACCTTATTCAGCAGTTCCATCTTTGCAATCGCATTGTGGTTCATCATGAACTTGAAATCCAAGGATCCCACTCTTTCTAGACTCCCAAGTGTCATTTTGATATCAGACATATTGGGAAAAATCACCGTGTTCACAATGTCCAGGTCTGCTACCAGCTCTCCATTCTCATCCAAATACACCCCATAGATGGAATTATTATAAAACTGAGCGGTTCGAAGGAAGGAATGAAGCTAGAATGGAAGAGAAAATGGGCAATGTTACACAGGACAAAGAAAGCTCTTTGATAAGACGACTCCATTTGAGCTGGCGTGAAGAATCTGTGGGAGGAATATAGAATAAAAATCTTGTTTAAAAGATAAGAATGGCCTGGAAAATAAGGATGGTGAAGGATGTTCTTTATCTCTTCCATTCACAATTGTCACTGCAAACTTTGGAAAACCAATGGGAAGTAATTAAAGCAAAGGATATATCCAGTATGAACTATTGGGGTCCAAAATTAAAACTCTAAAGGAAATGGATGTTGTGCACTACAACACTGAAGGAATTTTGCCAGTGAGGTCAAAATGAAATCAGATGCCCCACACAGAAACAATGTTTTAACTAACTGATTTACAGGTCAATGGGCAGATAGGAAGAGAAACATCTTTGTTCAGTTTGAAGATGACCATGGGGACCTTTGCTTTACTAGCAGGTTGTTCTTATGAAACTCTGCATTGAGGTGACAAATGGGCAACTTGCCATTGAGAAGAGACTCCAATATCTTCATGGTGAAAGATAATCTCTGGTGCCAGTTAAGGTCACCTCCCTCAATTTTATGGAACATCTACAGAATATTTTATGGAATGTTCTTAACTCTTGCTGCTTCCAGCCTTTTTCCCAGTCCAGCTCTTCATCTTCTCACCTGACCTTAGCCCGCTCAGCTTCTGGGCCCAAAGAGGCTTCTCCACAGGCTGCTGCTTGATGAGAATCTTTGTTATCTGTGATTGTACTGAGAGTTTTGAGCCGAGGAAGAAAAATCAAAGGGATTCTTAGCCAAAGAATGAGACCCACTCTGGGTAAAGGCTGCACAGGAGCAGAAGGCCAGCTCAGGAGGTGGGGGGGCCAGACATGTTAAACAGCTTAATATGCACAGCACACTTTTTTAGACTGTGTGGTACATGGTAATGGTTCTGCTTGTAAAAAAAAAAGAATCAAAGAAGAAAAAGATGGAGGAAAAATATTTTTTTTACCAAGAAGCTTCTAAAAAGAAATTGGAAAGAAATGAGCAGGGTGAAATGAATTGCAGAAAAGAGATGAATGGAAACATGGAATTTGATGCAATTTTTATATTCAGAATACAGTATAACTATTGTCAGGTTCTTACAATTGTAACATAGATTCTCAACTGCTATGGAGAGCTGTGAAATAGAAAATAAGTACCTGCCATGCCTGTAGCTTTGGAGTTTTCACGTTTTTACCAGTTTTAAATGTCTTCCTGGATCTGGACAAATAAACTGCTTTTAAGGCCCGTGCCACAGCCCAGATTGTGTTGTAAATGAAATAGTTGTCCTTAATCAGGATTGAATCCATCTCCTCTTCCTTGAGAGTTTCCAGGTCTTCTCTCTGCCTGCACCGTCTCCAGAGTTTCACCGAAAAGGCATCGTTGGTGTAGGAACACAAGAAGGAGGTCCCTACATAGTGTCTCATAATAGAATTAAAACTCAAATACCCACCATAGTTTACAATTTGGTTTTTCATCATAGGAAAGGAAAATATGCTGTGGATGTATTCAACAGGAAAAGATCTTTTTTCCAAATAAATAGTGAAGTCCCAGCGGACTGTGATGATCAGGACTTTTCCTCTAGGAGGTTCAGTAAGCGTTTCAAATATCAGATCCATAAGCAAAACCCCTACATTGATTGAAGTCAAGTCTGCACCAAAAATAAAGACATTCACCTTTCTCCAACTGAGGTATAAAGGCCAGTTTATGTTTGCTTCCCGAGAAGCTGGAGAAAAGGTTTGTGATAAAACTGGGCAAATGCCCTTCCTGATCAGCAGGGAAGTCAACGTCCTCATGAACCTTTCTCCATTCTCAGTGTCTGGAGCCAGGAGACCCACCAAGGTCCATCTGAAATGGAGGACCAGCTTCACCATCCCTGGGTACTGGACTCCTTCAGCAGGGAGCATTGGGTAGAAGAAAGGATTTTCATCACTCATGACCTGGGAATCAAAACCGTGACTGATCTGAAAAGGAAAAAAAACCTTAACTTTATTTATTGGGAAACCATAAAAAGAAAATCTAGTCCTAATGGAATAATTGTTCCACTCCATGCAAGGAAGAACCTTTTATAGGGGGTCTCTGGTCATTCTGCCTCACATTGTTTCTGTTGTCTCCTCAGTGCAGCATTTAGCTGTTGCAGAGAGCCAGCAGAGATGCACAGTCTGCATGACGAGTGTGCCAGGGAGGGGATGTCTCTGCTCAGATCCTGCTCTTCCATTTGATAGAACCTTCATCCCTAAGTCATGCAACTCCCATAATAGAACTTTGCTCTTCATTAACCACAGAGGCTGTAAATTGCATGCCTAGAAATGGTCTTCCCAACAAAGACCCACCTGTGGGATTTTGTAGGTTCCCAACATGGTTGAAATCTGGAAGGAGATGTCAGTATCAGCCCCTTCGAGAACAGCCACTGTGTTTGTCTGCCTTCCACAGCTGTAGTTGGGAACATTGGCCACCCCCTCCGAAAGCAGGTCCAGCAAAGCCTCTGAGGTCATTTGCATTCTGAAATAATTGTCATAGATGTTGTATCCCAAGGTGATATTGAACGAAATGTCAGGATTCTTGTTGATTGCTTGGATTGCAAAAAGGAAGGACAGCATTTTCCAGTACTCTGATAATGGTTTCCTGAAAATATGAATATATTAGGGGACATAACCCATGGAAGCGGCATCTTATTTAACTGTTCTTTCAACAATTGTGTTTCTAATCCACCTAAGGCTAAGAGATTTGGAGGAATTTTCAAATCTCAAGAAACAAACACACACAAAAACCCCTCACCTATCTGAACGGAACAGATAGGATAGAATCAAGATCATGTGAAATATTAATACCACTTTACAATGCCTGGGTAAGGCCACACTTGGAATACTGCATCCAGTTTTGGTCACCACGATGTAAAAAAGATGTTGAGACTCTAGAAAGAGTGCAGAGAACAGCAACAAAGATGATTAGGGGACTGGAAGCTAAAACATATTAGGAACGGTTGCTGGAATTAGGTATGTCTAGTTTAATGAAGAGAAGGACGAGGGGTGATATGATAGCAGTGTTCCAATATCTCAGAGACTGCCCCAAAGAAGAGGGAGTCAAGCTATTCTCCAAAGCTCCTGAAGGCAGGACAAGGAGCAACAGGTGGAAGCTAACCAAGGAGAGAAGCAACCTAGAACTAAGGAGAAACTTCCTGACAGTTAGAACAATTAATTGGAGGAATTTTCAAATCTCAAAAAACACACAAAACAACAACAACCTCCCACCTATCTGAATGGAACTCTTGGATTCTTTCCATTTTTTTTAATTTTTGGATACTGAATGCATATTTTGTCTGACTTAGTCTAGTTATTGTTAGCTTTCTCTAATTCTTGTTTAAATTTATATTTATTAAGAATTGTTTAAGAAAATGAAATATTAATCAAAAGAAAGGAAGGAAGGAAGGAAGGAAGGAAGGAAGGAAGGAAGGAAGGAAGGAAGGAAGGAAGGAAGGAAGGAAGGAAGGAAGAAAAGGTCCAAGAAATTTTTAAAAAAGAATAACACCTGATTTCCCACTCTTTTTTCAACACATAATTTCTCATTTCTGCAAATTTTACATTTTTCACAATCTAGTCTTCCACTGTGAGAATTCCATGATTCTTCCATCATTGAGGATACAATAATCTTGCCACAGTTACCATATATAAACACTATGAATGTTATCTAATTCTTTGCTCATAAGTCCCAATAAAAAAGAATTCTGGTTTCTTCATGATTTTTAGCTTTTCAAATTCTTTGCCTTATCAATTTGTGTCTAAAATATCTGAGCTTTCTCACAAATCCATCCTCAAAACATAAAATGTCTCCCCATACTTTTTAAAATTCCTGTTTTGGTCTGAAATATGCTTACACATTTTTTTATAATTTCTCTGATGTCCTATATACCAAGAATATATTATATTATTTTTTAAAAATATTATCTTATGACATAATGTAAACCGAATGCCAGTCACCCAAATTCTCTCCATTTCTATTTAATATCAAAAATTAATAGTGCATTCAGTCATGCACATTTAACCTGTTCATCTTCTGTTTCAAATCCTTAAAGCTTTATACATGTTTGTTATTTCATGTTCTCATTTGTACATAATTCAATTTCAAATTCAGTTTTCGCTTATTCTTCATCTTGTCTTTATTCTTGCTGTTGTATTAAGATTTCAGAATGACTTTCTATCTCTTTCTGTACCTTTGTCAAATTGGAAGTGTAACCTATTATTCCACATGAAATGTACAATCATTAAAGGACACATACAGACAGAAATTCCCAAACAACACATAAAATGAACAACTATGATTGTTAACAAATAGACCATCTCTCGTCCATCCACATTCTATCTCTGCTAAGAGGATGTCAAGAAAAACAGATGTTGCTTCTTCAAAGTCAAGAAAAACAGAAGATCTCTACTGATTATTTATTTGAGAATTTCAGATCAGGTCCATCAGCTGAAAAGGATAAACCAAGGATGAAATGGGACAGAAAGAGAGGAAAAACTAGCAGATCAAAGAGATCATTCATTATAAGAGAGATGACTGAACCTTTAGAACTTTGGGTGGAATGGAGAGGCTCTAGTTCTATGCATGAAATTTGACGTACAGAGAAATTTGAGTCAAAGGAGATTTGTTGAAGCTTAACGGTAGAAGCAGCATCCTCGTAGCAGAGACAAGGCCACCAATGAGAAACTCTCCTGGCTTGTAATAGTTCTGTGGGTGCACCTCGTCCCTCTTCAGAGTCAGGAGGCATTTGGCTCTGAGACTTGCCAGAACTTCCTGGGGCAGCAGAAGCAGCAGAAGGAGCAACAAGACTTGTGTTCCTGATGGAGTCTCCAGCCTTGCTTTGAAGACACAGCGATATAAAGAGGTGGAAGAAACCAGAGCCCTCTTCCAAGATGGTAGCTCCAGAGGTTTCCTAATCCAAACAGAGTCCAGACAAGCCTTCACATCTGCAGCTCCAACCTGTCTTAAAATCCTTCAAGGTTCTCTCTTTCTCCAGGGCCATTTATGCCTCCAAGATTTTTCAGTGCAAAGAGATTAGCCAACAAAGCTTTGATATGATATCAAAGTGGAAGCATGTTATGGCTGTTCTTGTGTGATGTCTGAAAGCAATCCAAAATGTCTTTTGAGATTTAGCACTGAGAGAAGAAATAAATCACTATGATTTGGATAATGGCCACAAAGAGAGACATCATCTGTCTGAACTCTCAGTGAGTCAACAGGGAGGTGCCAATTAGGAGGAGTCACAGATGGGGTGAAACTCTGAAGATGAGACATGGAGTGAGACGGGAGAATTTTCTCCCAAACATCCATTAGAAAAACTCTTGATATATTCCAGTCTCAAGAGAGACTTTTGGGATGAATCTGAAATGTTAATCCTCAGTATGGATACAGTTGATCCTGATTTGTGGTGGGTTTTGGCTACCTTTGTTAAGAGATGGGTGGCTGCTCTTCTTCATTGACTACTTCTTCTCTCTTATCATGTATCAAACCAGAACAAAATCCCTGAAATTTATTTTTTTATTCCATATAATCATTAAAAGTTTGTCTTCAGGTTCTGCTACCCGGGCATTTTAATTTTGAAAAAAGTAGCTTGTTGTTCTTTATTTGTAAAGGTGGAACTAAATCATAGAAGAAACCAGAAGATGATTAGGGTCAGGGATCAGGACCAAAAGAGAGAGAGAGAAAATAAAGCAAAATATTTACATCTTTAAAGATAAATGAATAGATAAATATAATTAGGATAGCATAACATTTTTAGATCTAAAACCTATGAAAACCTTTTGAGCTGATCTAGGCAAGTAAACCTCATAAAATCCACCATCTATCAAACTTGTCCAGTTTATTTGATACTTAATAGTCCTTGGTTAGATGCATGTAAGGAATCAGTCAGAAAATGGAGTGGATTAATATTTTTGCATCCAATATGGCCCAGGACATGGCCAGCACAGGGAGATTCTTGGCATCCCCTCTATGAAATCATATCATCTAACTGGAACCAGAAATCAGGCACCCCCTGCCTTGTGGAAGAGCCTCCCTGGAGATCCAGGTGGCCCCAATTACTTCAAGATTAGGCTAGGCCTGTTACTATTGTTGATGTTGATGTGTCTTCTGTGATTGATTGGTTAATCAAATTTATATGCCCAGACCTCTCACAGAAAGTGGTTCTGGGCAGTGTACCAGAATCCAGTAAAATAATAAATACGTCTGAAGGCAGCTCTGGCTGAGTTTGAACTACCTCCTGTCAGGATGGTTCTGAAGAATGGAGGGTATGAGATGGAAGAGTGAGAGGATTGGGAAGACAATTTCCTCAGGGGTTTTCTCCCTTTCTTGAGTCAGTTTCCTGAGCCTGGAATTTCCCACTCAGCATAGAAGACACAGAAGCTCATTTTACCATGTTCAAAAGAGTTCCTACCTCTTGTAAATGGCCTGAGGGTGAACGGGTTGCCAGATTTGGCATGTTTAATGGGAAAGGCCTTGAGAGCTTATAGTAGTTCTTCCAGCAAGAGAAGGAGTGGAGTACTCTCATGTCAATGAGATAATCCTATATAGATATGATGCCTTCCTATAGGAGGCTTTTAGGAGCCACACCTATGCCTTCCTATAGGAGACGTTTAGGAGCCACACCTATGACAAACACAAAGGGGTTAATGAATGGTGGGCAAGGTTGAAAGACCTGGGTGGGAAATGATTGAGGCCAGAGGAAAGAAGCAAAGAAAAAGTGGCAGAGGAGGTAACTTTGGAACAGATACTCCAGATCTGTATTCTACAGATACTCCCTACCAAAGTGAGGTTTTGAGTGCAAGAACACAACCCAGAATCAGGTCAATTGAATTGTCTGAGAACTACATGGCAGGAAAAAAGTCAGAGGATGTTTGGAAGGGAAGATGCAGAGAGAGAGAGTGGAGAATAAGAAGAACTGTTCCAGAAAGTAGGAACTTTAAGAAGCTAGAAGAGAAAATTCAAAGGAATAAAGAAGACTTTAGCTCCTGCCCAAACTAAAGGAAGACAATGGGAGATCAGAGGGACCCACAGTGCTTTGCTGGCACTAAAGGAAAGGCATCCAGAATCATTGGATGAAGCTTGAGAATCGACACTGCAACCATCCCATGGAAAAAATAGGTATGAATTTGGTCCTAGGGCAGTGATGGCGAACCTTTTAGAGACCGAGTGCCCCAAAACCACCCTGCCCCCCACCACACCCACCCCCCACTGTCCTGCCACACCCCACACCTATCCTCGCTCCACTCCTGCCCCGCCTGCCCATAGGGCCCCCCACCACCTCCACAGCTTGCCGCAGATTGCCCAGGCGGCCCTGCAGCGCCATGGCAGCCATATCCTCCACCCATGCCCCACAGTCTTGTCACTGCTGCCCAGCTGCCATGTCCTTGGCTGCGCTGCTCCATGCAGGCCGCGCCCAGGGGCAACTCTCCTCCATGGAGGCTGCTGGTGAGGGGGCTGTGGGGGGCTGGGGCGATGGCGTGTGTGCCCACAGAGGGGGCTCAGATTGCCACCTCTGGCACACGTGCCTTAGGTTCGCCACCACTGTCCTAGGGGATAGTCCTAAGAAAGAGAAAGGAAAAATGGAACTGTGGGGAAAGTGGTCATTGGTCCAAAGACTGTAGAAGCCAGAGAAAAAAGAGGAATGGCTGCAGTAATGCTCTCGTGGAAAAACAATATGATCTTAACAAAAGTTAATGGGGCCATTTTGAGAGGCTTACTAGATACTGGGAACGTTGGTGCAGCCTCATTTAGTAAACAAGGGAGCTTTACATCTTTCACAAGTGTCTTTGGGTGGACTGAGATGGTTGCATTGGTCAAAGTCAAATTACAGTCACAGGGAAAGGAACAGGTAATAGCGGTAAAAGTTATATATAACTTGCTATGTAGCCTAGTAATTGGAATATATTTTGCACTTAGTAAGTTACGCTTAAAGAAAATTGGACTCAGAGAAAAGGACTCAAGAAGGTGACTAAAATATGGAAGTAACTACAAGGGCCCAATCTAAGGCAAAAAACAAAAACAAAAACAAGGATGGAGCAGAAACAGGAAGGGAGAGAACCTGGGATTCTTCCCAGCCTTCCTGATATAATAGGAGAAGTAAGATGTCCTAGAAAGGAGAAAGCTTTATGTAAAAGAATCGATGACAAAGTGAAATGGAAAGGAAAAACATTCAAATATTAGCTATAAAATGTTTGGAACAGTTTGATTGAAAATACACAAAGAGCTCAGTTTTCTTCCATGTAGCTTCAGGATAGAAATAGATTCAAACACAATCAGTTACAACTGTAGCATGGACAGTCAAATATTTAAAATAAAATACATTAACCTTATTATTGCTATTATTATATACTCCAGATTTCTGCTTACATAAGCACTCCTAGCGGTTAATGGTTTAAGAATGCATCAGCTCTATGCACTCTGCCTAAGAAGGATTTTTCTGGTAGTAACTTAAGAAACTTACTACAATCAATATATGAAAAAACAATGGCAACAATTTGCCTTAATGATCTTAAAATGGAAATCAACATAGAACGAAATGTACCTTGCTCAATAATACCTTGCTCAATAGTAGTAACTGTGAGAGGAACCTCGGAGTCCTAGTGGACAATCACTTAAATATGAGCCAACAGTGTGCTACAGCTGCCAAAAAGGCCAACACAGTGCTAGGCTGCATTAACAGGGATAGAATCAAGATCACGTGAAGTGTTAATACCACTTTACAATGCCTTGGTAAGACCACACTTGGAATACTGCATCCAGATCTACAACGTCCCTTTCTATTCTATTCTATTCTATTCTATTCTATTCTATTCTATTCTATTCTATTCTATTCTATGAAATTCTATGAAATTCTATGAAATTCTATTCTATGAAATTCTTTTCTTTAGACACCTTTAGTAAATTTGATTTTCATTTCAATCCGGGAGTTGACCTATGGCCTTCTTGTACCTGGCTCAGCTTGGTTGAGCTACTGACTCCCCAAACCAAACCAGGATGAATTTTATCTTCAATCCTCTTCAGTCCAATTCACTTGAATATTGATATGCCAAACCTGTCAGGAAGTTACAGGCTATAAATAAATGTCTGCTACTGGAAATTCCTCACCAGAAGTCAGAAAGTCGGTTCAGCAACTCAGCCCAGAGAAGCTGGAATTGGAGGCTGTGAGAGAGGAAGCCATGAAGAAGATGGTACTTGGAGTTGAAAAGAATGGAGATTGCTGAGAAAGAGCACCTCAGGAGAAAGAGAAGTAACACTAAAACCGGTGAGAGAGTTGCAACACCGTGTCATCTTCACTTACTCTCTTCTCCCCAGTAGAACCCATAGCCTGGGGGAATGGAAATACCAATTCATAAAGAACCATGAAAGAGATGAGATTCAGACCTCACTAATTAAATTTGAAGATACCTGCCAAGCTTACACCAATATAAAGAGTTGCTTAAGTCAAATATTGGTTGACATGTGTGCTGAGGAAAAGAAGGAAAACCAATAGTTTAAAAACATAATATTTATTTGTTTGTTTGTTTGTTTACTTATTTATTTATTATTAGTGTATTTGATGATTATCCTGAATTTTCATTTAACTTAGAAACTTCACATATTTATTTCCTTCAGTTTTAATAAACATAAGTTGTCAGGCAAATCCAAAGGAAGAATATATAAACAACAATAATAGATAATTAGATGTTACCAGCCTAAGAAACTATTTCACAATCATTCCCCTGCTTTGGCCATTAGATGTTCCTTAGTGTTTAGATCTGGTGTCAGGATGATAATGTAGCACTTGGGGAAGAAGATGCAGCTCAATAGTCCAGCACCAGAGGCCAAGATGGAGAAGACCTGCACGGCCACCATGTATTTTCCTTTAGTGCTCAGGTAGGTGGGGAGGAAGGAAACCCAGACACTGAAGAAGACCAGCATGCTGAAGGTGATCAGCTTGGCTTCATTGAAAGCTCCAGGCAGGTTCCTGGCCAGAAAAGCCACAGTGAAGCAAAGGGCAGCAAGGAAGCCCATGTAGCCAAGAACAACATAAAACATGGTGACAGAGCCTTCGTTGCATTGAAGGATAATCTCTTCAGGCTGGGAGTGCAGATCAGAGTCAGGAAATGGGGGAGAAATTCCCAACCACATGGCACAGATGAGAATTTGGACAGCAGAACAAGAAAGGATGATGGAGTTGGCCAAGCTCTTCCCCAACCATCTTTTCACTTTATTACCTGGTTTTGAGGCTAGGAATGCCAGCACTACTGTGAGTGTTTTGGCCAAGACAGATGACACGGCTATTGAGAAGACAATGCTGAACACTGTTTGTCGGAGAAAGCAGGTGACTTTCCTTGGTCGGCCAATGAAGAACAAGGAGGATAAGAAGCAAAGCAGAAGGGAGACCAGGAGGATGTAGGAGAGGTCCCGGTTGTTTGCTTTTACAATAGGAGTTTCAAGGTATTTAATGAATATGATTAAAACAAAGCCTGTGATTAGGAACAAGAGTAGAGCAAAGGAGATGAGGATGATGCTGAGATGTTCTTCATAGGACAGGAAGATTATTCTTTTGGGGATACACTGGACTCGGCTCTCAGTTGGATATTGATCATCTGGGCACTTGGTGCATTTTTTGGTATCTGAGGAAAGAAAGTAATATTTCTTTTATAGTCTTTCAAATTTCAAGAAAACCTTTGCATAAGATGTGATACAGAGAGATAGAAAAGTCTCAGTAAATGGAATATACCTACACTACTACAACAGCAAAAAAAATCCCCAATATATACAACTATAAAAAGAACAACAACAACAACATAAATTTAAAAGAAAATCTATCTGGTGCTG
>NW_015388974.1:21909-26617 GCF_001527695.2 Protobothrops mucrosquamatus
CAACCCTATGAGTATGGGATAAAAAGATAGAAACAGAAAATTGATGGCAGAAAAAGACCTAGTGCTGCATCTAGTCTGCCCTTATGTTGGCTTTGACAATAGGCGTTTCAAGATATTTAATGAATATGATTAAAGCAAAGCCTGTGATCAGGAACAAGAGTAGAGCAAAGGAGATGAGGATGATGCTGAGATGTTCTTCGTAGGACAGGAAGATTATTCTTTTGGGGATACACTGGATTAGGCTCTCAGTTGGATATTGATCATCTGGACACTTGGTGCATTTTGTGGTATCTGAGAAAAGAAAGTAATATTTCTTTTATAGTCTTTCAAATTTTAAAAAAAACTTTGGATAAGATGTGATATAGAGAGACAGAAAAGTCTCAGTAAATGGAATATACTTAAACTACAACAGCAAAAAAATCCCCAATACACACAACTATAAAAAGAACAATAACAACAAAAATATAAAATTAAAATAAGATCCATAAAGTGGGAATGTTTTAGGGAATAGATTGTTTGCATGCAAATTTTATCTGCTCTGGTGGGACAAGGAGTTATCCTCAAGGAGAGGAAACCGTGCAGACACCCTGGTTCTGTCTCATGGAGGGTTTGAAATGTGAATTTAATTGTACCTGGAAAGAAACTGGGATTCTGTGGAGCCTGCATAGCAGGGATGTTCTGTGGAAGAACACATGGAAACTCAACACTGTGCATGCCTTTGCATTCTGGACCATTTTATAAATTCCAGATGGTTTTCAAGAGCAACCCTATGAGTATGGGATAAAAAGATAGAAACAGAAAACTGATGGCAAAAAAAGACCTATTGCTGCATCCAGTCTGCCCTTTGAGTTTTTTGTTTTCTTATTTGTTTAATATTTTATTTCATTTTTTAAAAAAAAATTCAGATGATGGACATAGGTTTATCCCAAAAATGTTTAAACTCAGTTACTGATGATTGACTGACCAACCATGCTCTCAATACACTGCTCCAAAAATACTGGACAGAGGATGAAATTTGTCTAACATGGCTGGATCCATGGAGAACCACTTGAGATAGGTTGCCAAACTGACAATTTCAGGACAGGTTATACAGCCCCCTTCACAAAAAAAACCCCAACACCATTGACTATCCTGAAATTGAGAGTGTCTCCTAACTATTAGGCCTTCTAGAATTTCCTTCAAATGTGATTCTTTCAACAGTCCTGGGGATTCCCTGGTAACAGGTCCCCATGTGCTGGTTGCATGGTAGGTAGCATCTTGATGTTCTCCTCTCTCGCTTTCTTAGCATTTATACCTCAATGTTTTAATTTTTATTATTGGTTTGATTGTATTCCACCAGGAGTCACTTTGTGTGAAATAGCCATATAAACTTGATAAATAAATTTGGAAAAAAAACATCTTAAGGAAGATTAATTCAT
The DNA here is from genome assembly GCF_001527695.2 of Protobothrops mucrosquamatus. NCBI lineage: Eukaryota > Metazoa > Chordata > Lepidosauria > Squamata > Viperidae > Protobothrops > Protobothrops mucrosquamatus. Next base: position 23,328 of record NW_015388974.1, read on the forward strand.
AAATGAATTCAACAAAAGGAATAGAGTGTGTTATCTGTATTTTTACCCTGTAAAAATGAGCAGGTGAAACAATATGTTTCCATATTCTCTCAATTTGGCAACAATTTTAAAGAGAATGAATTCAACATTGGTATCAAAGGATATTTAGTAGATTGGTCTTTTATTAGTTCTCTATTTCCCCCTTCTTTCTGTTCATTTTAAACCCATCACTGCATGTTAGAATTTTTTCCTTTCAAAACCCCGAGTATATTCCTTTTTTGTTTTGGTGTTATATCTCACTACAGTATTTAACAAAAAAAAAAAATGGAAAGATAAGAAAAGGTGAAAAGAAAATATCTACTTGATGATTTTATGCTGAATCCTCTGTTTTGTTTTTATTGTTCCTTTAATCCAATATCTCTCCCTCTATTGTTCCTCCCAATTAGATATTGCCGCTTATAAGGATATATGATCTTACTGAAGATTAACTGATTAAATGAATGATTGATCGATGCATCTATCAGCCTATAATGTAAAGTTGGTTTAGGTAAACAAAACCCATTGATCTAAAATCATTCCTCAAGTTACAAAGAATACAGATGTTTCTAAGAAACATAAATATGGATGGAAACATCCAAACTAGGAAATGAAAGAGAGATTTCCCATGCAATCCACAACATCCTTCTTCTTACCTCACCCTTCAAGATATTTTTCTTATAAATCCCATTTAGGGAAGAAATTGGACTCCATGAAAATTAAGAACTAAACTATCAAACTTACATATGTTTTAACATGCATATTGATCAAAGTTTCCCTATGGTGTCACCCACCTTCCTGAGTGGAGATGGTCCCCTCTGGACAAGGAATGCAGTCGTAGCAGCAAACTGGCTCTCCTTCTCGAGCCCGCTTGACAAATCCAGGAATGCATTTTTCCACACATTTAGACTGAGGCAGAGACTAAATAGAAAAAGAAGAAATGCCAAAGAAAATATGTCAGGACTCACCATCCATGTAAGATGGAGGTAGACATGAACATCAGCCAAGTCGTCTCTGGACTTCATGTAGCCAAATATGAAATCTCTGACCGCTTCCAAATTGTTGCAGGAGATACAATTGCAGGAAGATGCTTCATTCAGTTCCTCCCTTTTTATTCTGATTTATTGTAATTACAATTACAACTTTCTACTTAACAAAGTCTGGAGGGATGAAATTGAGAAAAGATTTAACCATTAAGTGGCAACCGGTGGGTTCCTCCTCATAGTGGAAATAACATGCATTTCTCCATTCTTCATACATGCTTTATTTTAAAATATAATATCTAAAATACTAAATTTTAGAGTAAACTTTATTGTAAAATTTTATTAAATTTTCATTTCATTGGATTTATTGAAATAGAAGAAAATTGTGATGAAGAAAGAAACATTTGACCAGTAGGATCTGTAATGGTTTCTTCTGGAGTGCATAAAACATTGCAAAGCTGCTTCCCTTTGAAAGTAGTCCAAAATTATGTCCCAGTTAAGATAAAAAGGGAAATCTCCTTAGAAAGAAGGACTGTCAACCTTAAAGATATTCTTTATTTGTGTGTGTGTGTGTGTGTGTGTGTGTGTGTATGCAGGTCTTGGCGTATTCGGGTCTTTTCCCGTGTAAGATTGAGAGTATCTTGGCGACGTTTCGACGAGGTCCCAATCGTCATCTTCAGGCTGGGGTTTTCGGCTTCGTGCTTGTGCGAGCAAAGTGTGATCGGAGCTGCCGTCTCTCTATAAATATTGGTTGGGGGTGTGGAGTGCTGGCTTAGTTGCTGTAGGTGGATTGATTGGCTGTGTTGGAGCTATTGTTTGCTGATTGTTTGGCTGTTTCATAACATCCTGAGTACTTGAGGTGCTGGCTGTGTGCCCATTAGTCTTTTGTGTTATAACGACCTGAGTAATGGTTGTGTGATTACATCCTGAGATCTAGTGTAGTGATATCCTGAGTTTTGTGTTGCAACATCCTGGGTGGTTGGCTGTGCTGTAACTTCCTGAGCTTTAGCGTTGTAACCTCCTGAGTTCTGTGATGTGATGTCCAGAGCAGAAGGCTGTGATGTAGCATACCGGGCTTTGGTTTGGCTCCGAGTTTGCGGTCTAGCTCTGTGTTCAGAAGCCAAACCACAATGACATCACCAGCTGCTGCACCTCCCTCCGACCCCCACACAAAGCAAACGAACACACGCCATGAACACAGAGCTAGACCGCAAACTCGGAGCCAAACCAAAGCTAGATCACTAGATCTCAGGATGTAATCACACAACCCATTACTCAGGTCGTTATAACACAAAAGACTAATGGGCACACAGCCAGCAACTCAACTACTCAGGATGTTACAAAACAGCCAAACAATCCACAAACAATGGCTCTCACACAGCCAACCAATCCACCTACAGCAACTAAGCCAGCACTCCACACACCCCCACCAGTATTTATAGAGAGACGGCAGCTCCGATCACACTTTGCTCGCACAGGCACGAAGCCGAAGACTCCAGCCTGAAGATGACGAGTGGGACCTCGTCAAATCGTCGCCAAGATACTCTCAATCTTACACGGGAAAAGACCCGAATACGCCAAGACCTGCATATATGTGTGTGTGTTTGTGTGTTCAGTTTATATGGCTGTCATGCTAGTGAACTAAAACTAAAACTGACTTACTAGTTTCTAAAACTATAATGAGGTGAGATGGAAGTGAGGTCATGAGAACATGTCCCTCAAAAAGGGTGAGCCAGGGATCTTTTGATGCCCCACATGGGTCATGAATGTGAGTCTTCTATGTGAAAGGGATATTCAACACAAGGTATCCAACACAAGGACCTTTCTGTTGAGAGAATACAATTAGGTGACACAACCTGACAGGAAAATACACACTCATATTTATTATTAGTTTAATTTGTAGCCTCTCAGTATGTCCTAAGGCAGCTAACAATCAAGATAAAGAGTTGCATTCAAGATATTTGTAGATGAAGTGCACTCTTACAAGCCAATGCCCAAATCTAAGTAATATTTCCCTCAAAATTGTCCCTTATTATTTCTGATATCAAGATTTTTTTTGTGATCAAGGTGTCTCCCCTGCCAGGTAAGTTTTTGGGGACTTCCGGTGGCAGGCGACTTCGCTGGACGCAGCTGTTTGCTGCTCCCGCCTGTTTCCGCGTAAAAGCCGTTTTGACAGCCTGCATCAGCTGTCAAACGGCTTGATACCTTTCCCCTGGGCTTAGGGGGATAGGTGAGCTGCCCGAGGTAGGAGTTGAGTTCCCGAGTCGTCCCTTGTGGACGATGTAGGTGAGA
>NW_015388974.1:27875-34678 GCF_001527695.2 Protobothrops mucrosquamatus
AGATTGAATCTGTTTGATTTAATTAGGAATGGAAGGGAATTTCTTGATATTATAACTGATATGTAATTGAAGTTGTAAACTTTATTAAGGACTTAAAAATAGAAATGCACTTATATTATTACTACAAATATGATAATTATGTTGTAATAGAGAGGAAGAGTTATTGGTGACAGGGAAAAACTAAATTTAATGAATGGTTTTTTGTTTTTTTTTGGCGGTGTTAAAGTATCTTGCTGAATTGGTAAAGATTTTGGTGATCTGAACTATTTAAATGAATAATTTTTACTAATATGGAGGAGATGGATTGTTTATAATAGAGTTTGTGGAGTTAGAGAAATTAATATTCGTTTACTTATATCTGAATACTAGCCTGGGATTTGGTTTGGGAAGTCCGGGGGGGTGGGATATAATATTGTGTAATAATATTGTGTAATACTTGTGTTGTTGTTTTTTTATGATGAAAACAATAAAAATTTTATATTGGAAAAAAAGATTTTTTTTGCACCAAAGCAATGGGTCAATACTTCAGTTTTCAAGCCATTTTCATGGGCAGCAAATACATTTAATCAATCAATCAATCCATAAATGAGTTCACATAAGACCAGTGATTATTATTTCATGTGAACTGAAAGCCTTGGATCTCCTTCCTAAATTCCACTATCCCAGTGGGGTTAGAGAGAGGCAGCTATAAACATGTTCTCAGCTGATTAAAAACATCCCAGACTATGGGCCTGCAATTTTGGGAGACCCATGACTCCAATCAAGGCAAGATGAAGCTTATTTAACAATTGGACCAAAAGGACCTCCATCCAGTCTTCATTCCATTTCATTGGATTCAGTCCAAATCTGAACTCAGGGACTGGTCAACAGAATTGCCTTCACCTATGATATTTGAAGAGAAAAAACTAGTGAACCTGAAGCTATTAACACCAAAATCTCCAGCATATGAGGCTCTGTCTCACCAGTTTTATGGTGATACTAAACTGCCGAAGGGACACTAAATGGCAATGATTTGTGTCCTAAATAATAATCACCCCATGTTTCATTTTGGATCAACTTACAACGTTCAGCATGATAGCATCAGAAGGGAAACCTTGGTCAATAGAACTGGAGCATGCTTATCTGCCTAAGAAAAGTATAGAGGTTTTACTCCACACATTCAATTCTCAGTGAAGGTTACCCACTTTTTTGACTGGGTTTAGCCCACTTGAGACAGTTTTGGAAAAAAAGAGAAAAGACACCTGTGGGAAGTCAGAGCCCCAGAGAAGGAAATATTAAAAAGGGGAGAAAAAATATATTTCCTCAAAAGTATTTTAAAATTTTATCCAGAATGTTTGTATTGCCTGTTTTGTAGAAGTAGCTGCACACACACACACAAACACCATTCATAATCACACTTGAGTCTCTTCCACCTACCTTCAGTAAAGCTCCCCAGGATGATTTTTGCTCTATCACACCAAAGCTTTGTAGGAACAACTTCCAACAAATTCGAAGGGGGAGGGAACTAGGCACCCTCAGGTTATTTGCAATTCTTATGCACTGACTAAGGAAGCAACAGGAAAGATCCCCAAACCTCAGCCCTGAATATCTTGCACTGGTGAGCCCAGATTGGGATTCCTAGAGCTCACTATGTGCAATTTAAGAAAAAATTTAATAGCCTGGCATACTGGCTAACTTTAATTGGATATTACAAACCTGGATGCACTGAACTAAGAGCTAAGGCAGGAAAACAACCCTTGAAAATGGGCAGCCAGTGGTCATATACTAAGGAAACCCATGGCTGTGAAGAATTTTGAGAGGAATGTCCAAACCTGACTGGAAGCTAAGAGTGACATCCAACATTTGAAAATGATTGGCACAGAATATTGGACACTATACATTTCTTTTACATCTAACAATTTTGCCTTGACTTTTAGAACTTTATGGGTTGCAAGCTCCCCTTTTGGGAGAAGGGATCTTTTTCTGCTGCCTCTATTAGTGTCTTATTTATTTTTTTGGCTTAACAGTTTAAAAGCTTGCCTACCAAGTCTCCCTGACCAGAACAATTTTAATGTTGTGCCAATAAGTGTGACATTCTCACACTTAAGGCACAAAGTGGGGATATTGTGGGAAGTCAGAGCCCCAGAGAAGGAAATATTAAAAAGGGGAGAAAAAATATATTTCCTCAAAAGTATTTTAAAAAGCAGAAACCAACTTTGTCCCCAAGTCCCTGCCCCCAAGCAAGACCTAGCCCCATACAAATGCAGATGCAAAACCATCAGAAAGTTGAAGCCAGAGCAATCAAGAAGACAAAGAGAAAATCTGCATGCCCCACCCAAACTCTAGGAGTCATTAGCCCCATCACCTGGGAAGCAGGATATGATAATAAGATTAAACCACAGATATCAAGGCCTAGAAAAACACTCAGAAATAGCCTCAAAGTTCATGCCACAGGAACAGGAAACTATTCCAAACAGGGCTAGAGGGGGTATAAAAAACCTTCTACCCATGTGCTCACTCTCTTTCTTCTCCTCTGCTCCTTCTTGCAAGGAGCATCTTTCTTCTGCAATAAACTGTAACCTTCTTCCCAAAGCAGTCGCCATGTTTGCTTATTTATTCCCGGCTTGGATGAACCAGGATGAAGACTTACTTCTATCAACACCAATATTTTCCCCACCTTGTTGAGCAACTTTAACTGTGACAAAGCATCCTGGTTGATTGTAAGTCTCTGTCTTTCAAAAGTCCCCAATTGCTTGTTGATGGGATTCTCCTTGGGGAGAATGACCTTAATAAGGATCGCCAGGTCTGCTGCTACGTCTCCGTTTTGATCCAAGTACACTTTCATCAGGGAAAGATTGTACAATTCCCTCTTCTTTAGAAATGGATGGAACTAGAATGGAAACATCCAGGAATTTAAAAACAGAAATCTTGGTTTCTTATCTCTTATCACTTTTTAGATTTGAATCTTTCTTCTATGGTTGTTTAACTTGCAAATATTGTGAGTTGGGAGAACAAGTGTTACCATTATCTTTAAAATTGAAGTACAAAGATTCAGCAATATTTCTAAATTATGTAGTATACTGGTAAACTGTATATTGACAAAATGTAATACACAAAATTTCTTGTATATTTTCGTTAACAAAGGAAGTAGATAAATCATGATTTTGTAATGGAAAAATTATAAGTTATTTTGGTCTCCTTTAAAAATTGTCAGCTTCTCTCAGGTCCGTACAGATCCCTATCAAAATGCTGCCATCTTGATGGGAGGGGGGACCTTTGGAGCTCTCTTGTGATGTGTTTAGCTTTGCTTTGTTGACTGAGTTCTGCTGCCCGAGGTCATCTGCCTCACCTCACTAAGGAAGAGATGCCTGGGAACATCTTACCGCAGTTTCCATCTGGAGTTCTCACAACATCTTTGCACCTCTGGATTGGCTCCTATGGACTGGGCAGTTGGGGGGGTGTTGAACAATGGGGTTTAGCCTAACAATTTCACCCGGGAACTTCAGATTCTGCCTGCTTTCTTTTGCTGTCACTGACTCTCAATAAAAGTTCCTTTTGAAACGATGCAAGTTTCAAGAGTTCTGCTTTCCTGAGAGATTCAGCTGAGGCAGGGCCTTACAGCTTCCAGAAAATAAAAAATATGATTTTGTGTTAGATAGAGGTGCATGAGTAAAATTCAATAGGAAACTAACTGTTAGCTTCCAGCACTTGATACAAGATTGTATGAATGTAATGAATGGCAGCTATAATCTGTATTAATATTTCATTTGTAGTTTTTCTCACATTATTCTATGCGTAGAATGGTTACTGATTATAATAAAGTAGTAATATTTTAATATGATAATAACTATATTATTAATTTGTCAATAATGTGATTATTGATCCAGTGGAATGATACCAGGTCCTCTTGCAGGCACCACATCTGGAGAAGACACTGCACAAAATTTTCACTAGCTTTAGTCAAGGACAAAGAAGGGAAGGAAGAGATCAAAGGAGCTGCTTTAAGCTTTGAGAAAAGACATCAAGGAGAAGAGCCATGTTGGAATAGAATAGAATAGAATAGAATAGAATAGAATAGAATAGAATAGAATAGAATAGAATAGAATAGAATAGAATAGACTGGAATGGAATGGAATGGAGTGGAATGGAATGGAATGGAATAGATCTGGAAGGGACCTTGGACGTCTTCTAGTCCAGCCCCCTGCTTCAGCAGGAGAACATAAACCATTTCAGACAAGTGACTGTCTAGTCTCTTCTTAAAAAGATTTCTGAAGTGAAGCTGTTCCACTGGTTAATTGTCCTCACTGTTAGGAAGTTTCTTCTTAATTCCACATTGCTTCTCTCTTTGATCAGTTTCCAGCCATTGTTTCTTGTCCTAGTTTACAGGAGCTTAAAATCAGAAAAAGTCTGGGAACTATTTTTCGAGTATATAAAAGGTCTTGGTTGTTGAAGGGAGGATTCAGCACTCTTCCGATAAGTAAGAGATGTTGTACAGAAGCTTAAGATCTTGAACCACAAAGCCCAGAGAGCACAAAAGACCCTGAAAAGGAATTCAGTTTGATCGATCCTTGTTGGGACCCCATACCTGCCATGGCTGCAGCCTTGGAGCCCCCAACCTCTCTTCACCCTTCTTCCTTCTCTTCTGGGGTTTGGATGCAGCACTTAAGGCATGGGCCAGAATCTTAATGACACTGTAGATAGAGCAATTATTTCGGATCTGTATCCTATTCTTTTTCTTTTGGATATCCACTGGAGCTTTCTGGGTGCATCTTCTCCGGCCTTTGACAGAAAAAGTGTGTTTTGAAACAGAACAGTGAAAATACTCAGCTTGAAATTCAGGTTCCACAAAGAGATATGGTTTATAGGTATTATCATTTTCCCAACTCTTTTTCTCCTGAAAAGGAAAGGTCCACATACTATGGATGTGCTTGAGACGCCTGTCCTTTTCCACGAAATATGTTCCAGCCACTGTCATGATCCAGACTTTCCCTTCAATGGGTCCTGGCAAACCTTCAAGTGCTGAATGGAAGGCAAGAATTCTGTCCACAGGGGAATCAAATTCTATGAAGTGAACAAAGACGTTGACTTGTCTCCACTGAGAGAGGGCATTCCTGAGGAATGCTGTATGTCCAGTTGTTGAGAATCGTTGTGATATAACAACACAAATTCTATTCTTGACAAGCATAGGAGTAAAAGTCCTCATGAAATTCTCTCCCTTCTCTGTTTCTGTTGTAACGAGACCAATCAGGGTCCATTCAAAATGGAGGAGAATTTGGACAATTGCTGGGTACTTGATCCCTTCTTTGGGGAGCATCGGATGGAGAAAAGGAAATTGACTTTTATCACTCAGAGCTTCTGAAGCAATTCTCTGACTGACCTGAAAAAACAATGAAGAATTCTGTGTTATATTTGCAGTCCTACCAAGTCCCAATTTTTAGCTTTTATAAATCCAATATTTTTTCTCATGCACATATTAGAGCATTTCCTGTTGATTAGTCATTAGGCCATATCAAGGTACAGAATATAAAACACAGAACTTTAACAAGACTCCATATAAAAACAGAATTTAGAAAAATAAGTACAATAGAATAAGCATAAAGATTGAAAATAGTATTTCTTTATAACCCCAGAATTTACCACAATCAGACCATAATTTCCTTTAGAAAAGGGCTTTATTATATATATAATTTTTGCATTCTGAGCACAGAGAAAATACATTTTTAAAAATATTAGGATCCTAATACATTGTTTCTTTAAGGTGCAATCCAAGATCTTGATCTCCCTCTTTCTTAAATAATTGTCATTCAAAATAATAGATGTATTACATGTTCTATTTCTGGAGCTCCATAAATACAAGTATATTCATTGTAAGGAGTTTGGAAGATTTAACTCAATACTTGGAAGGTACATTTGTAGCAGGTGAAGCCTTTCAGTGTGCCAACCTTACTGAAGATGGTCCTACTTTTCTCTATTTTGACCATCTTGGATTCTTTGTGCAGCATTTTGTTTTTGTTTTTCTCGAATGGCAAAAAAAACAGGGAGATGACAGTTCCTAATATAAAATCAAGAGTGTTTTAAATGGTTCCGGTGGAGATTGCTGCAGGGAATGGCGGCATTTTCTATCCGCCCTCCTGGGGCTGCGTCAGAGCCGGCAAGATGCAGCGATCATCAGCTGCTTCTCGGCTTGGAACCTCATCCCTCGGGCGAAGAGGGAGGGGTGAGCTTGTCCGGATAGAGATAGAGCTCCCTCTCTCCCCCCTTTCTCCATGGGGGGTTGATAGGTGTGAGTTCTCTCAGAGTCTGGACTTTCTCCGCACCCTATGGTGCCTTTGTTCCTCTTCGGAAGAACAAAGCTAACTGCAGCTCTCACTTCTGCTATTTGAAGTTTTTTTAAGAGTGAATCTACAAGCAGACGGAATTGAACAGGAGGAGGGGCAATCAAAGGTGATATAAAACTTTAACTCAGAGAATATTAAAGCATCTTCCTTATTTTTTCTTTTTAAATTTAAGCAAGAAGAAAATGGCTGCTGAATTGCCATTTCTTTGTATCAGAAGGCATTGCTAAGAATTTTTTTTTACTTTTCTTCCGGTTGTTGAATGGACAGAGAGGTATTGTAAAGATTTTTTCAGTTTATTGAAAGTATAAACTTCTTTTTTTTATTTTGAAAATGGCTTAAAAGATACTGGAATCTCTGCCTTTTTTTTTAAAGCTGTGATTTTATCTTCAGCTAAACTTTGCAACAGATTAAATTATGTCTACACGTTTACTTCACCCATCAATTACACTTAAAGATGTACAGGACATTTTGAAGCAGATAATACAA
>NW_015388974.1:36277-49157 GCF_001527695.2 Protobothrops mucrosquamatus
GGAGGAGGGAAGTAGGTTGGAGAGAGGGAATGTGGTCCTGTGAGGCTGTTGAGCATTTTAGAATAGGAGGTTTTTTAGTACAAGAATGGAGGCTCGATTGACCTACAGGACCACATTTGGAAGAGGAGGAGGGAAGGAGGGGGGATGTGTAGAGTAGAGTGGTTGAGAGGGTGGAGAGGAGGGAAGGAGGTAGAAGGAATGAGGGAAGTACGGTAGGTTGAAGAGAGGGAATGTGTTCCTGTGAGGCTACTGAGCATCTTAGAATGGGAGGTTTTTTTAGTTTTTTTTTTAATTAATTGTATTATTGACTTATGTCATAATTGTATGTTTGTTTATTTCGGGGGGAAAAAAATCAATAAAGTTTGTTTATTAAAAAAAAAAGAAAAAAAAAAGAGTGTTTTAAATGAAATTTGTTTGTTCTAATAGCGTTTGGGGACTCTTATCAGTTTCCCTACCAATAATTTTATTAAAAATAATTATATACCCTAATTTTATAAATTGTATAAATTCTCAATTCTGCTCTGAGGGCAGCAGCTGAAGTCCTTTTATCCACCTTCAAGATACTTCACAGATGTTGTGATCGGATTTGTTCTAGTAGTGATATAAATTAAATCCCAAAGTTCAGCTCAATATAAGTGCATGATGGTAACATTGTTATTTTGTATTTAATAATTCAGTCTAAGGAAGCTGCATACAAATAATAATAATAATAATAATAATAATAATAATAATAATAATAATAATAATAATAATAATAATAATAATAATAATAATAATAATAAAGTTGGAAGGGACCTTGGAGGTCATCAAGTCCAACCCTCTACTCAGGCAGGTAACCCTATACCATTTCGGACAAATGGCTGTCCAGTTTCTTCTTAAAAACTTCCAGTGTTGGCGCATTCACCGCTTCTGGAGGCAGGTTGTTCCACTGGTTAATTGTTCTAACTGTCAGGAAGTTTCTCCTTAGTTCTAGGTTGCTTCTCTCTTTGGTTAGTTTCCACCCGTTGCTCCTTGTCCTGCCTTCAGGCGCTTTGGAAAATAGCTTGACCCCCTCTTCTTTGTGGCAGCCCCTGAGATATTGGAAGGCTGCTATCATGTCCCCCCTCATCGTTCTCTTTGTTAAACTAGACATACCCAATTCCAGCAACCGTTCCTTATATGCTTTGGCCTCCAGTCCCCTGATCATCTTTGTTGATCTTCTCTGTACTCTTTCTAGAGTCTCAACATCTTTTTTACATCGTGGTGACCAAAACTGGATGCAGTATTCCAAGTGTGGCCTTACTAAGGCATTGTAAAATGGTATTAATACTTCACGTGATCTTGATTCTATCCCTCTGTTAATGCAGCCCAGCACTGTGTTGGCCTTTTTGGCAGCTGCAACACACTGCTGGCTCATATTTAAATGATTGTCCACTAGGACTCCAATATCCCTCTCACAGTTACTACTTTTGAGCAAGGTACCCCCTATACTATACCTGTACATTTGGTTTTTCTTGCCTAAATGTAGAACCTTACTTTTTTCACCATTGAATTTCATTTTGTTAAATAGCACCCATTGTTCAAGTCTGTCCAGATCCTCCTGTATCTTAAGCCTGTCTTCTGGAGTGTTGGTTATTCCTGCCAGCTTGGTGTCATCTACAAATTTGATGAGTTCCCCATCTATCTCCTCATCCAAATTATTGATGAAGATGTTGAAGAGCACTGGGCTCAGAACAGAGTTCTGGGGCACCCCACTACACACTTCCCTCCATGTAGATGTGGTTCCATTGAGGACCACATGCTGAGTACGGCTGGTCAGCCAGCTACGGATCCATCTGGTGGTGATGCTGTCTAACCCGCATTTTTCTATCTTATCAAGTAGTAGGTTGTGATCTACTTTGTCAAATGCCTTACTGAAGTCCAAGTAAATTATATCCACAGCATTCCTATGGTCCACTAATTTTGTCACTTGGTCAAAGAATGCAATAAGATTTGTCTGGCATGATCTGTTTTTGACAAACCCATGTTGGCTTTTAGTAATGACTTTGTTTGCCTGTAGGTGTTCGCTGATTCGTTGTTTGATTATCTTTTCCAGAATCTTCCCAGGTATTAAGGCTGGCTGATAGGTCTGTAATTTCCTGGATCCATTTTTTTCCTTTTTTGGGAATTACATCAGCTCTTTTCCAGTCCTCTGGTAGTTCCCCAGTGCTCCAGGATCTTTGAAAAATATAGTTCAGTGGTTCTGAGATCACCTCTGCCAGTTCCTTGAGAACCTTGGGGTGTAATCCATCTGGTCCTGGTGATTTGAACTCGTCTAGGCTGGACAGGTGCTCATTTACCATTTTCTTGCCTATCTTAACTTGTGTTTCTATTCTGTTTTTTATGGCACTATTTTTGATAGGTTGGTCTGTTTTTTCCCTTTGTGTAAAGACAGATGCGAAAAATGAGTTAAATAGTTCCGCTTTCTCCCTGTTGCTTGTCACCTTCTTGCCACTTTCACCCACTAATGGACCAATCATTTCCTTCGCTTTTTTCTTGTTTTTTACATGTTGAAAGAAGCTTTTTTTGTTATTTTTGACTTTGGTCGCAAGCCTTAGTTCATTTTGAGCCTTAGCTTTCCTCAGCTTTCCTCACTTCATCTTTGAGGGCGCAGGCTATTTGCTGATATTATGACTTATTTATACTTGTCCTTTTTATCTTTCAATTTATCAGAGAGTTCTTTATGCAGCCATGCTGGTTTCTTTTGAGAGCTGTAATTTTTCTCTTTGTTGGTATTCTGCTAGACTGGGCTTTTATTATCTCACTTTTCAAAATTTTCCAAGCTTCTTGGGAAAATTTTTTTTTTTAAAAAAAAATTATCAGTGCATTCACTTGCGCCTTCTAAATTAACTCCTTTGATGTTTAGGGAGCCCAGATCCAGTCACAGAGAAATGTTCCCCCAGGTAAGGAAAGGTGTGAACTTGCTCTGTTGCCTCCTCATCGATTAGCCCTATATGGCAATGCTGTCATTTTCCAAAAACCATAACTTTTGACTTTGACTTATCCATAATCAGATAATTATTATGAGAATAGAAGCAAGTTCCCTTAACAGCACATATGCAACCCAAATATCATATTGGCAACACCTTTGTCTTACCTTTTGGTACATATCAATCCTACTTCTCATGGCTCCATTGAGCCCCAAACACACTCTCTAAGAAATGAACAAAAATGGGATAGAAGGGACCATGGAGGTTTTCTAGTCCAACCCCCTGCCCATAGCAAGAGATCCTATACCAATCCAGACTAAATGAATGTCCAGCCTCTTTTTGAAAATCTCCATTAATGGAGCACCCACAACTTAATGAGACAAGCTATTCCACTCATTAATTGTTCTCACTGTCAGTGCTTGTAGAAAGGGCTTTGAGCAGGATCAACATCCTGAGCTCCATTTTAAGGGCAGTCAATTTTTTTCCATAATATTTTTTTGTTTACTGTGTCAAATGCTATAAAGGCAGCTAACCATTATTTCCTCTGACTGATATTTTTAAAGTTAGATGGTTCAAGACAAAAGAATTGTCAAGAATGGATCACATCTGCCTAAAAACTGCTGGTTCTTCTACAAGGAATCCACTTTTCATTCACCTACTATCACTTCTTTTCAAGTGGACATTTGCATATATTTTAGTCACAATATCTGTTAGAGAAATGGGACTGGAATTGCCAGGGTCCTTTTTAGTTCCTTTTTTATATGTAGGAATTACAATTGCCATCTTTGACCCAAATGAGTATGGCAGATATTATTTATATGTGTAAATGTACCTGTCAATGGAGGGTCCCACCAGTCGGGATATTTCTTGAATTGTTCAGTTAGTAGACAATCCTTTCCAGAGGCCATATTGCTCTTCAAACCATTTATGATGAATTTGATCATGAAAATTTTAGGGGAGAAAATAATTGATATGTTGCCTAACATATTTGTAGATTTTTAATAAAATGGTTGGTTAATATTAGCGGCCCCTAAATTTTCATTTGTTTCAAAATCTGAGATTTGTTCATGATTGAGGATATCATTATTTTGGCTAAGTCCATGTTAAAAAATGTAAGTTTTCCATCAGTACTGCACATTCCTATTGTACAGAAGATCCTTTGATTGAACCCAGAGCCTCTCCTTGCCTTCACAAGTATGCAGCAGAAGCCTCTAAGCAATTGGGATGATGTCATGAAAAGACAGGTCTCTTTTGATTCTTGCTTCCTCCCGACTGCATATCCCAATCCTTATTTATAACACTTACAAATGCCATGGTGAAATGATTATTTGTAGCAGAACCAGTTTGTAAAAACCTTGATCCTGAGGAACCTTTCAACATCCAAGCTGATACTAGTGATGTTGCAGTGGGCACAAACCTCCTACAAAAAAATCTTAGGGGAGAGCTGCAGCCCTGTGCCTACACTTCACGAATGCTTTTGGGAACAGGGAGGAGATGGGCTGTTGGGGAGAAAGAGGCTTTTGCGGTGACATAGGCATTATTAACTTGGTGCCATTTCTTGGAAGGGAATATAGACTAATAATTATTATTATTCAAAATAATCTTGAATTCCATAGAGAAGACACGGTTGGATCTATCACTTACACACCAACACCTCACTCACTTTACAGAAAGGGAAGGACAAACACAAACCTGTGGGACTTTGTAGGGGCCTCCTAATGTTGACATCGGGATGGAGCTGTCTCTGCTAGCTCCATCAACAAAAGCCAAAAGCTTCTCCTTCCTTCCACAGCTGTAGTTGGGAACATTGGCTTCTCCAGTAGAGAGCATGTCCAGCAAGGCATCTGAAGTGGCAAGGGTGTTATCATAGTTGTCATTGACATTGTAACCAAGTGTGAGATTGTGCAGGAGCTCGGGATTCTCCTTCACCAGTTCAATATTGCAAATCATTTCTAGTATAAATACCTTTTCATAGAATAAACTAGAGTAAAACCACAATCATGTTAATATTAGCATCATCAACAGCAACAACAAAAATACTTTTTCTTCATTTAATCATCTTTTTTCTCTACAAACTAGCTGAAACATAAGCCAATATTGATCCAAAACTAGAGGCAAGTGATAGACACCCATCACCCTATAATATTATTAATGTTGAAGATTGGGATAGTCCTGAAAAAGGTTTACCAAATCAGAATCATACAATTATTTTGTACTAATATTCATAGCCCAGAATAATTCAGTCATTAAAGAAAAAACACCATTGAAGGAAGGAGATATTTGATAAGTGACCCAGAGAAGCTGTTCTAAAAACAAGTCATCTTCTATTCCTTTAAAAATCAGACATCACATATCAATCAGTTATAAAAATGTGGAACTGGTTGGGTAGGGGAAATTAGAACCATTTCAATCATTACTTTCAACCAAAGTCAATATTCCAGTCATGAATTTAGGATTGAACAGAGAGAGGAAAATAATGTGGACTTCTTTTAAGTTTCATTTGCCTCATGTTTCTACTCTCAGAAAATAAGGCAAAAGAGAGAGGCTGTGTTAATTAAAAGGATTCAAACAATTGTCAGATCCTGCAATATAAGAGTAAGTAAAACAAGAAGAAAAAAAGAAGAGTGTTAGAACTGCAAATGGAGGGAATGAAACAACATCACAAGACTTACAGCTGAAACTGACTAGAAGGAGCCATGTTGAAATGTAATGTTGCAGGTGTTATTACTGATGGAGAGATGACTATACCAATGAGAAGATCTCCTGGCCTATAAAAGCTCCATGGCTTTTCTCCATCCTGGTGGTCCAAATTCAGTGGGCATTTCATCCTCAGCTTCCCAGAGACTGGCATCAGAAGGAGAAGCAGAAGCAGAAGCAGAAAGTCCATAATTCATGGGGTGGAATCAATCTCTTTCCTCTTTCTAAGAGAAAGAATTAGAATTCAAAGCACTCTGAAAGGGTGGAATATCCAGTGGCTTTCCTGATTCAAACAGAGAAGCCAAGATTCACCTGAAAGAGAGAGAAAATATATTCAAGAGCACAGCTCCTGTCTATCCTGTAATGTGAACCACAAAAAGCATAACCTGTGATATTTATCCTTTTCTGATGCAAGATCCCTTTAATGTTGCTTCAGTCTGATGTTTACATAAAAGGCAGTCACTGGAGACATAGGAGAAGAGGTCTCAGAGACAGGGATGGTGATGATTGCGGTGAGAAGGAGCTTCTGCTCTTGGGATCCTGAACTTCTTCCATGTAAGGAGGGGTAGCTGGAGAAAAGCACGTTGGAGAAAAGTCACAGATAGAGCCCTTGGGGCAATGTTCTGTAGTGGTCTTAGTCCTTCCTGTTAAGACATGTCCAGAAAGTCATCCTGTATGGCAGTGGTTCTCAACCTTTTTAATGCCGCGACCCCAACCGGTCGTAAGTCGAGGACTAAACCGGTCGTAAGTCGAGGACTAAGCCGGTCGTAAGTCAAGGACTAAACCGGTCGTAAGTCGAGGACTACCCAACCGGTCGTAAGTTGAGGACTTTCCCTGCCCAGGAGCACCGCACATGCGTGGTTCCGCCCCCTGCGCCATCCGAGGCGTAGCTGGCAAGCGGCAGAGACGGAGCAGGCCGACCACCAGCTGGCCCAGCCCAAGGAAAGTAAGGCACCTGCCGGAAAAGGGGGAAAAATGGCGGACAAAAAAATGGCGGACAGCCTTGCTTGGCGACCCCCGTGAAATGGTCGATCGACCCCAAATGGGGTCCCGACCCACAGGTTGAGAACCACTGCTGTATGGAGATAGTTCAACAGCCAGGAAAGTGACTTCTGCTGTCCTTCAATGTGGTCTCTTGCCTCCAGAGGCTGCTAGGGAAGGTCACCCAGAGTTATGGAGTTTGGTGCCATTCTAGGTTGGTGACACTTAACTCTAGTGCTGCCTGTGCTTTATCTCCATGGAAGCACTCAGTATCCTTGAACCCAGCCTAACGTTAAGAGTTTGGGATTTTCTTTTCAATGAGATCTCCATGTATCAATCCTAATTTGGAGCTGATTTTATAATTCCTTGTAACTGAAGTGAAATTTCATTTGCCATCTGTTCTAGACACATCATTTTTTGCATGAGAGCTGGCTAAGAGGCAAGAAAGTGACAGCCTGGGAGAGCACCATTGGCACAGAGAGAGAAAATTGTAGAGTGGGTAGAAGTTTTAGTTTCCTTGACACTTTCTGTGTTGTCTTTCCATACTGATACAATGAGAGCCATTAAATGTTGATGTTTCTTGGTTTAAATAAAACAATTGTGCTGTTAGGTCTGCAGTTGAGATGGTGGCAGCACCCGCAATGTGGTGGATGGTGTGACCTGATTTCTTGCCACAATCACCTGGAAGTTGGTTTAGGGAGACCTGGTGGCAGTTCCTCTGGTTGTGTAGACTTGGTGTTTTGTGACTTCTATGACACTCCCATCTTGGAGGCTTTGTTTGTCCTCCCCAGAAGACCTCCAATGCTTATAGTTCAGAGTCCCTGTGTTCTGGTTTATCTTGGTCAATTGTTGATTATTTTTCTTACCTGGAGAGGGGATGTTAATATATACAGCTTGGCCTAGAAGGGAGAACTAGGGATTTGAGTGCCGGGGGAGCTGATGGAATGGGCAAGTCATTCCTTACAATGAGGACCATAGGATGACCAATATCCCAGGTCCATCATTTGAAAGTTGTCCCCCTGTATTGTCCTCAGCTTCCACTCTCAGTGCCTGGCTACCAGATATTTGGTGGCTCCAGGTACCGGCTGTTCTTTTTGAATGCCAAGTGGATGTGTAACATGGCTTCTCTTGTCCATGATGTTGCCTGCCATGTCTCCCTTAAGCCAACTTGTGCCCATAGGGGAGGAAAACTCTCCTCAGTTGCAAATGTGGCCACCTACTTTGTGGGTTTGCCTCAGGTGAGAGCCCAGGGAAGTGGAGGAGGGTTGGCTGTGGTCATCCATGGTTTACTATAGGCTCTAAACAGTTTGCACCTAAAGCTTTCTTTTGTTTTGGGGGGGTTGCAAGAAAATTTCCCCAGCCTGCTGAAGTATGTTGTGTGAATGTGGCCCTTACAAGAAGATAAGGGCATCACCCAGGTTCAACCTCCAGAAATAAACCATGGTTAAAAGTTGCAAGTGTGAATGCAGCCATTGGTGAAGTGAGCAGGTTAAGGGAGTTGTATGGCTGTGAGCAGAGACAGTCTGGTGTAATGATCAAGGCACCAGACTACTAACCAGGAGACCATGAGTTCTAGTCCTGCCTTGGGCACAAAGCAGCTGGGTAAACCTGGGCCAGCCAACCTCTTAGAGCCCTGGGAAAGAGGCAATGGCAAACCACTTCTGAAGAACCCGGTCATTATGGTCTTCCTGATTACTTTCACACACAGCTGGTTGAGGCTGTGGGGCTTCCTGACTCTGGCTTCAGTCTTGCAAAACCAGCCGAGTGGACTCCAATTTGCTAAACATGGGCAGATTTATTTTAATCTGGTTGCTCTCTGTAAAAGCGGCAGGACAACTCCAATCCTGATCGTGACAGCGAGTAACAAGTCCTCATGAAGGCTGCAGACAGGCCGATGAAGTTGGGGTCCTGGAAGGGCAGGAGGGCTGCAGGAGGTGGCTGTCCCTTCCTGTCAAGGGCAGGGAGGGCGTGCTGGAAAAGAGGAAGGCAGGTGGAGCCCCCTACACAATCCAGCTCAGGCAGCCTCAGGCATGGTTGGAAAAGGTTTCTTTGAGGGAGGAGTCCTCCTAGCGGATGAGAAGGGTGGGAGAGCAGCAGTGACATCACAGCAAGGGAGGTTCCATGCTGGGGGTGTCCAGGTCAAGGCCCCCCTTTTGGTTGGCAGCACAGTGCAGCATGGATGGTCAGGCAGGAACCCCTTCAGGAGGCGAGTCCTGGGCACCTGCAGGCTAGGAGAGCCCACCTGAGTCTAGGGTGTTTGCACCCCTGTTTGCATTTGGCCAGGCTCAGCACACCCAGCATTGGTGGGACCCCCTCAGTCCCCTTTTCAGGACTTAGTTGCAGAGGCCCTGGAAATGTGTTGTGTGAGTGTCCCACCAGGTGGCTGACAGTTGTGCATGACCGACTGAGTCAAACTCCACTGACCATCATGGAAGCATCTGCTCTCCTTAACCTGGATGGGGAGAAACCCTCTTTCCTGAGCTGGGTGGAATCATCAGCTGAATTAAAGGGTGAAATTCACAGCTCATGTTTAGGCCATCCAGACTCAGGACAACAAGTGTTAGACTGACACCCACACAGCTACCACAAATTGTGTAGTAGAATAATAATTGCTAACCACCCTGGCTGGGGTGCCTAGTGGTGCCCCTCTTGCTATTCTGTAGGATCCCCAATGGCTCCAG
Organism: Protobothrops mucrosquamatus; assembly: GCF_001527695.2. Classification (NCBI taxonomy): domain Eukaryota; kingdom Metazoa; phylum Chordata; class Lepidosauria; order Squamata; family Viperidae; genus Protobothrops; species Protobothrops mucrosquamatus. The sequence continues at coordinate 45,585 of NW_015388974.1, forward strand.
CTTCCAGCCAGAGGGAGAGTTGTTACTAAACTACATTTGCAAGGCCCCAAGACCCCCAATCCTTCTATAGCATGAAGGGACTGGACAGCCATTTGTCTGAAAGGGCATAGGGTCTCCTGCTTGAACAGGGGGTTAGACTAGAAGACCTCCAAGGTCCCTCCCAACTCTGTTATTCTGTTGTTCTCTCCACAGTGGCTGGGGAGACATTATCATTTCACACAAGGAAAGCTTTCACATTTGTTCAAAAATGAATTGTAAAATATAAGTGCTTTCAACTAATACCAAAATTAATCTTAATACAAAGTGTTTTCTATTTCAGCTCTCTAATTTCTACAAGCTCTTTATCCACAGTATTTCCTTTAATGTCAGGGGTTTATCTCGGGGGTTGCCCCAAAGAAGAGGGAGTCAAGCTATTCTCCAAAGAACCTGGAAGGACAAGAAGCAACGGATGGAAACTAACCAAGGAGAGAAGATACCTGGAACTAAGGAGAAATTTCCTGTTAGAACAATTAACCAGTGGAACAACCTGCCTCCAGAAGCTGTGAATGCTTCAACACTGGAAGTTTTAAAGAAGAGACTGGACAGCCATTTGTCCGAAATGGTATATAGGGTCTCCTGCCTGAACAGGGGGCTGGACTAGATGACCTCCAAGGTCCCTTCAAGCTCTATTCTATTCTATCCAATTTCACTGCATCTTCCTCCTTTTTATCTGTTTTTAGTTTCCATTTCATAGTTTCCTTCTGTCAAAGTCTTGAATTTTTCCTTCATTTTAAATATAGATAGATAAATATATCGATATATAGATATAGATAAAGATATATGGATATGGATATGGATATAGATATAGATATAGATATAGATAAAGAGATATGGATATGGATATGGATATGGATATAGATATAGATAAAGAGATATGGATATAGATATAGATATAGATATAGAAATTCTTTCATTTTCTCCTACTCTGGGCTGCATCTGACCGGAGTTTCCTCAAAGAGAGAAGATTTCACCTTCAACTCCTCCAGTTCTGAGCCAAGACAAAAGCCCCGCCCCCCTCTCTCCCTAGTGGCTGCCTCTAGTCCTGGCCTGCCCCTGTCGTCAGGGCAACCCAGCAACAGCCAATCAGGCAGGAGGAGAGAGACAATGGTTGCCTGGGAACTCAGCCACCAATCAGACTCCTGGAGAAGAGTTTCAATGAGCAAAGACAAAAGTGGGGGGGGGGAGAGGAAAATGTCCAAGAAGGATAGAAAATTAGAGAGTTTTTCCTGTGATGAGAAAGAGGCAAAAACTGCCAGAAATGCAGAGGGAGGGGAGGCCGAAGTCCTGGAAGGGCCTTCCCCCCTACCCAGAAATGGCTGCAATGAAGAGCTTCTCCTCCGGGGGGGGCTTGGGCATGTGGGGGGCAGCGGCTGCCCAGGAGAGCCTGGCTGGAGGGACTTTGGGGGCCACGAGGGACCCCCAGGATGCCCCTTCCTCAGAGCCCCCGAGGGTCCCTCCAGGAAGACCCCCCTCGCCTTTCCCTCCCCAGCAAAGCCGAATCCCCCTTTGGAGACAAAGGCCCTGGATGGCTTCTCCCCCACAGGAGCCTTTCCTGGAAACACATGAAGAGGAACCGGAGCCTCACAAACCCCCCTTGGCTGCATCTCCCCCTGAAATGCAACTCCAAAGCCCATAGTCCACCTTAGTCTCTTCCCAGAATGGGGGGGTGTGAAGGGTTCCCTCAGTTCCCCTCCTCCTTCCTGAGCCTTTTCTATGGGCAACATGACAAGTCTGGGCTTTGCTTTCCCCCCTCAGTGCCCCATGTGTGGAAGGGAGTGGCAGTGGAACATGGGTCCTTTCCCTCCCTTTCTTCCTTATGTGGGGTGAAAGGCATCCTTTATTTCTCTCATTTATCTCTCTCTATCATTCTCTGTACATGGGTGTGATTTTTTTTTAAACTATGTCAAGTCCTGATGACTAGTTTTTATCTAGCAGATTTATTTTATTTTATTTTATCCTGGTCTCACTATTGCATCAGTCGTTTTCTATTGGTGCCCTTCAACATTAACTTTCAAAATAAAGTAAACTTTGGTTTTAACTCAGTAGGAAGCTATTCCAGTTGTGTGACATGTTCAGGCATTAAGTAGTCCCCGGGGTTTTCTCTTTAACCACTCTGCCAACAAATATCAGATTTCTTTTTCTTCAGCCACAGATGCCGTGTATTCCCTCTGGGGCCAATTTCAAGCATGGAGCTTTCCAACCTCTCAATTCTTGCTGAAAGATTTAATTCTAGCTCTGCCCTATCATTTTGAATCCTCTGGGGATTGTTCCCCTTTCATTTCTCTCCAGAGAAGTGCCCAACAAACTCTGAGTCCGAGAACTAGTTGAATTAGCCGGGGATCTCTGGTGAGAGGGAGAATTATTATTATTATTATCCTCAAAGTTTCAGCTCTGCTCTTTGGCCGAATCCTCCAGGGGAGACTTTGGGCAGAGACAGATGGAATCAGCTGCAGTTCGCTTCTCTCTCTGACCTGGAAGGCCCCAAATGGAAATCTTTCCTGGGGGAGAACTTGGCTTTAGGCAAAAAGCGTCACTGGAAGGTTTCAGACTTGGGACTTCCCTCCCCACTCAAGATCAGGGCTGTCTGTCTTCCTTCACACCAAAGTGGGCCACCCTGGGGAAAATAAGAGCTGAATGCCAATGCAGCTGAGTTTCTGCCTGCTGGGGTCACCCCCACCAAAAGACCCCCTTTTCCATCTCTTTTCCCCAAATGTGAGCTCTTTCTTCAGCCCCTCCTTGACTCCTTTGTGCCCCCACCAAGCCCCTCTTTAACCTATAGAAGTGTTGGGGGTCCTGCGGCCTTCCAGATGTGGCTGGGTAACATCTTTCCCTCTGGCTGGAAGCCTCTCCCCCTTCGATCCTGCCCCAATGGGACCCTGCAGTGCTTGGTCCTGATCCTCAGGCCTGCTGGAAGTGGCCTCCATTTTGAATACTCCGACGAGTCCTTGTAGAAATGGCGGCTTCTTTTGAAGCTTCCCACCCTGATCCTCAGGCTGTTGGGAGACTGCAAAGCTCTCCTGGCTCTTGCTGGGCTTGGGAAACCAGACCCTGCATGACAATGGGCCAGCTTCAGATGAGCTTCCTGATGCTTTCCCTAGCTTTTCCCCTCCCCCTCCCTCCAAAACACACATTTCTTCAATAAAGAACACACCAAAAAATGTTCATCTTTCATAAACACCACCAAAGAAAAATTAGGTGCTAAAACTAAACTCCCCACCTCTGTCCTCAAGTCTCCACCCCCTTTAACACTTTGCTAAATATACTGCATTCCTGAAATAGAATAACAGAGTTGGAAGGGACCTTGGAGATCTTCTAGTCTAACCCCCTGCTCAAGCAGGAGACCCTACATTTACCCATTCAGTCAAATGGTTGTCCAGTCTCTTCTTTTTTTTTTTTCAAATATAAATTTTTTATTGTTTTCATCATAAAAAAAAACACATCACAGATACATCACAATGTAAAAACCCCTACCCCCCACCCCCCACCCGGACTTCCCAAACCTAATCCCAGGATACTATTCAACTAAAAGTAAAC
>NW_015388974.1:51408-52442 GCF_001527695.2 Protobothrops mucrosquamatus
ACTTATAATAAATTGCTGTTAAACCATCCGTCCCAGGAGCTTTACCAACTTTCAATTGTTTAATTGCATTTAGAATTTCATCTGTTGTAATCTCATCATCCATAATTTTCTGCTGTTCCAGTGTAAGTTTATATATAGGTGAAGATTGTAAATATTTATCAATATCTTTAGTATTTATAGTCTCTGAGGAGTACAAATGTGAATAAAATTCAGTGAATGCCTTTTTAATCATTTCTTGTTGATGAATTTCACGCTCTTTAACCAAAACTTTAGATATAAGCCTCGATTTTTGTCTCTTACGTATTTGATAGGCCAACCACCTCCCGGGTTTGTTTGCATTAGCAAATGTGTTATGTTTAATATACTTCAAGTTGGTGGCCACCTGATCAGCAATCAATAAGTTGAATTGATCTTTAAGCATTTTAATAGAATTTTTTAGATTAATATCTGTTGGTCGTTGTAATAATAATTTTTCCTTCATCCCAATTTCTTTTTCCAAGTTAAATCTAGTCTGTGCTTGCTTGCGTTTATAGGCATTGTTCATAGCAATTAGTATTCCTCTTAAATAAGCCTTGCCAGCATCCCATACAATATTTATAGAGGTTTCCTTGTCCATATTAAGTTGAAAGAACTCTTCCATAGATTCCTTCAAAGCCTTAACCTTATCCTCGTAGTTAAACAAATTTTCATTTATTCTCCAAGATTTCCTCTTTGTTTTTTGACCAATCTCCATCCAAACCATACTATGATCAGACAAGGTTCTAGGGAAAATTTTAGTTTTGTTACAATCTGTAAGTAAATCAGTTGATATCAAAACAAAGTCAATCCTTGAAAGAGAGTCATGTCTGTGAGAAAAAAAAGTAAAATCACGTTCATTGATATGTTGTGATCTCCAAACATCCATCAATTCTAAATCATCTTTCATAGCAAAAAAGGACTTAGGTAATCTGGAAAGGGTTACATCCTTAGAAGTTGTTTTTTTATCTTTTAACGTATCCAAAACCCCATTCCAATCTCCCATAACAATCAAAGAG
>NW_015388974.1:53013-63117 GCF_001527695.2 Protobothrops mucrosquamatus
CTCCTAACATTTTCCAGACCCTCCTCTACAAGCTCAAGTCTATGATCACTTCCTTCTGCTTTTTGCTCATTCTGTTCCACCCTTTCTGCTATTGCATCCACATAATCCGCCAAACCTTTAAAAGCAGTTGCCACATTCGCACAATAATCATCCTGCTTCTGTGCTAAATCATGCTGTTGTTGTGATAAATCCAATTGTTCCTGTGATAGTTGATCAAATCTATTTTGCATTTTAACATCCATCTCTTGAAACATCTCAGTCATTTGCTTAATAGTTGCAGCCATCAAATCCTGCAGTTCTTTGCCAGAGGGCGGTGGGGACGAAGAAGATGGAGGGTGTGACAAGTGGGAAGTTTTTGAAGTTGACTGAGGTGTCTGGGTCATCGGAGATGTATATTTTACGATCGAGGGCGCAGTTTTTTTCGAAGCCATGTTTGCAATATAGTCCAGACTACACCAGACTAGCTCTGGTCATAGCCATACAACCAGTGGTGGGATTCAGCCAGTTTGCATCACTTTGGCAGAACCGGTAGCTACTATTTGTTGCCCAGACCCAGAATGGACATCTGGAAGTGGCATCCACACAAAGAATCAGTTCTTCACATATTTGAATCCCACCACTGCATACAACCCAATTAACCTGCTTACTTCACCAATGGCTGTATCCACACTTGCAACTTTTAACCATGGTTTATTTCTGGAGGTTGAACCTGGGTGATGCCCTTATCTTCTTCTAAGGGCCGCATTCACACAAAATACTTCAGCAGGCTGGGGAAATTTTCTTGCAATCCCCCTGAGGCAAAAGAAAGCTTTAGGTGCAACCTGTTTAGAGCCTACAGTAAACCATGGATGACCACAGCCAACCCTCCTCCACTTTCCCGGGCTCTCTCCTGAGGCAAACCCACAATGTAGGTGGCCACATTTGCAACTGAGGAGAGGTTTCCTCCCCTCTGGGCACAACTAGGCTTCAGGGAGACATAGCAGGTAACATCTTTGACAAGAGAAGCCTTCTTACACATCCACTTGGCATTCAAAAAGAACAGCCAGTACCTGGAGCCACCAAAGATTTGGTAGCCAGGCACTGAGAGTGGAAGCTGAGGACAATACAGTGGGACAACTTTCAAATGATGGACCTGGGATATTAGTCATCCTGTGCTCCACAGTATAAGGATGGACCTGTCCATCCCAACAGCTCCCGCTGTCACTCAATCCCCCACTTCTCCCTTCTAGGCCAAGCTGTATATATTAATATCCCCCCTCCAGATAAGAAAAATAATCAATGATCGATCAAGATAAACCAGAACATGGGGACTCCAAACTATAAGCATACTGAAGTCTTCTATGGAGGACAAAGAAAGCCTCAGAGATAGGTATGTCACAGGAGTCGCAAAACACCAAGTGCATCTACACAACCAGAGGAACTGCCACCAGATCCCCCTATACCAATTTCAAGGTGGTTGTGACAAAAAATCAGGTCACACCATCCACCGCACTGTGGCCACTACCACCATCTCAACTGCAGAGCTAACACCACAACTATTTTATTTAAACCAAGAAACGTCAAAATGTAATAGATCCCATTCTATCAGTATGGAAAGACAACACAGAAAGTGTCAAGGAAACTAAAACTTCTACCCACTCTACAATTTTCCCTCTCTTTGCCAATGGTGCTCTCCCAGGCTGTCACTTTCCTGCCACTTAGCCAGCTCTCATTCAAAAAATGATCATTCTAGAACAGATGGCAAATGAAATTTCACTTCAGTTACAAGGAATTATAAAATCAGCTCCAAAATAGGATAGATACATGGAGCTCTCATTGAAAAGAAAATCCCAAACTCTTAACATTAGGCTGGGTTCAAGGATACTGAGTGCTTCCATGGAGATAAAGCACAGGCAGCACTAGAGTTAAGGGTCACCAACCTAGAATGGCACCAAACTCCATAACTCTGGGTGATCTTCCCTAGCAGCCTCTGGAGGCAAGAGACCCATTGAAGGACAGCAGAAGTCACTTTCCTGGCTGTTGAACTATCTCCATACAGGATGACTTTCTGGACATGTCCTAACAGGAAGGACTAAGACCACTACAGAACACTGCCCCAAGGGGTCTATCTGTGACTTTTCTCTAAGGTGCTTTTCTCCAGCTACCCCTCCTTTCATGGAAGAAGTTCAGGGTCCCAAGAGCAGAAGCTCCTTCTCAATGCAATCCTCACCATCCCTGTCTCTGAGACCTCTTCTCCTATGTCTCCAGTGACTGCCTTTGATGTAAACATCAGACTGAAGCAACATGGAAGGGATATTGCATGAGAAAAGAATAAATATCACAGGCTATGCTTTTTGTGGCTCACATTAAAGGACAGGAGCTGTGCTCTTGAATATATTTTCTCTCTCTTTCAGGTGAATCTTGGTTTCTCTTTGAATCAGGAAAGCCATTGGATATTCCATCCTGTCAGAGTTCTTTGAATTCTAATTCTTTTTTTAGAAAGATCCGCCCCATGGATCTCCTGTTTCTACTTCTCCTTCTGATGCTGCTGGTGTCCCAGCCCCTCTCTGGGAAGCTGAGAATGAAGTGCCCACTGAATTTGGACCACCAGGATGGAGAAAAGCCATGGAGCTATTATAGGCCAGGAGATCTTCTCATTGGTATAGTCATCTCTCCATCCAGAATAACACCTGCAACATTATCTTTCAACATGGCTCCTTCTAATCAGATTCGGTTGTAAGTCATGCGATGGAGTTTCATTCCTTCCATTTGCAGTTCTAGCACTCTTCTTTTTTTCTTCTTGTTTTACTTGGTCTTATATTGCAGGATCTGACAAATATTTTGAATCCTTTTGATTAACACAACCTCTCCCTTTTGCCTTATTTTCTGAGAGTAGAAACATGAGGCAAATGAAACCTGAAAGAAGTCCACATTATTTTCCTCTCTGTGTTCAATCCTAAATTCATGACTGGAATACTGACTTTGGTTGAAAATAATGATTGAAATGATTCTAATTTCCTCTGCCCAACCATTTCCATATTTTTATAACCGATTGATATGCAATGTCTGATTTTTCAAGGAATAGAAGATGACTTATTTTTAGAACAGGTTCTCTAAGTCACTTATCAAAAATCTCCTTCCTTTAATGGTGGTTCTTCTTTAATGCCTGCATTATTCTGGGCTATGAATATTCGTACAAAATAATTGTATGTTTCTTTTTGAGGACTATCCCCATCCTCAACACTAACATTATTAAAGAGTTATGGGTGACTATCACTTGTCTCTAGTTTTGGATCAGTATTGGCTTATGTTTCAGCTGGTTTGTAGAGAAAAAAGATGATTAAATGGAGAAAAAAGTATTTTTGTTGTTGCTGTTGTTGTTGATGATGCTAATATTGACATGATCATGTTTTTACACTAGTTTATCCTATGGAAAGCTAGTATTACTACCCATGGTTTTCAATATTGAACTGCTGAAGGAGAATCTCCAGCTCCTGCACAATCTCACACTTGGCTACAACATCCATGACAACTATGATAACACCATCGGCACTTCAGATGCCTTACTGGACATGCTCTCTACTGGAGAAGCCAATGTTCCCAACTACAGCTGTGGAAGGAAGGACAAGCTTTTGGCTCTTGTTGACGGAACTGACAGAGAAAGCTCCACCCAAATGTCAACATTAGCAGGCACCTACAAAGTCCCACAGGTTTGTGTTTTTCCTTCCCTTTCTGTAAAGTCAGTGGGGTGTTGGTATGTAAGTGATAGATCCAACCTTGTCTTCTCTAGGTAATACAGTACAAGATTATTCTGGATAATAATAATGATCAGTGTATACTTCAAAAGTCACTTTACTCCCTTCCAAGAAATGGCTCCAAGCTGATGATGCCCATCTCACCGCAAAAGCCTCTTTCTCCCAAACAGCCCATCTGCTCTCTGTTTACGAAAGCTTTTGTGAAGTGTAGGCACAAGGCTGTAGATCTCCCCTAAGATTTTTTTGTAGGAGGATTGTGGCCACTGCAACATCACTAGTTGAACGGCTTGCCTCGTGAAGTTGTGGGTGCTCCATTAATGGAGATTTTCAAAAAGAGGCTGGACATTCATTTTGTCTGGATTGGCTTAGGATCTCTTGCTATGGGCAGGGGGTTGGACTAGAAAACCTCCATGGTCCCATTTTTGTTCATTTGTCTGAGAGTGCTTGGGGCTCAATTGAGACATGAGAAGTAGGATTGCTATGTTAAGAGGACTTGGCTCCTATACTCATAATAATTATCTGATTATGGATAAGTCAGAGTCAAAAGTTATGATCTTTGGGAATGACAGCATTGCCCTATAGGGCTAATTGATGAGGAGGCAACAGAGCAAGTTCACACCTTTCCTTACCTGGGAGAACTTTTCTCTGTGACTGGATCTGGGCTCCCTCAACATCAAAGGAGCTCATTTAGAAGGCACAAGTGAATACACTGTTATTTTTTAAAAAACATCATAGGTATGTGGCTTCCTTAGACTGAATTATTAAATCCAAAATACCAACGTTACCATTATGCACTTATATTGAGCTGAATTTTGGGATTTAATTTATATCACTACTAGAACAAATCCGATCAAATCGTCTGAGAAGTATCTTGAGGGTGGATAAAAGGAGTTCAGCTGCTGCCCTCAGAGCAGAATTGGGAATTTATACAATTTATAAAATTGGGGCATATAATTATTTTTAATAAAAGTAATGGTTTGGAAACTGATAAGAGTCCCCAAACACTATTAGAACAAACAAATTTCATTTAAAACATCCTTGTATTTTTATACTGGAACTGTCATCTCCCTGTCTTTTTTGCCACTTGAGAAAAACCTAAAAAAATGCTGCACAAAGAATCCAAGATGGTCAAAATAGAGAAAAGTAGGGCCATCTTCAGTAAGGTTGGCACACTGAAAGACATCAGCTGCTACAAATGTACCTTCCAAGTATTGAGTTAAATCTTCCAAACTCCTTACAATGAATATACTTGTATTTGTGGAGCTCCAGAAATAGAGATGTAATACATCTATTATTTTGAATGACAATTATTTAAGAAAGAGAGAGATCAATACCTTGGATTGCACTTTAGAGAAAAAGTATATTGGGATCCTAATATATTTTTAAAAATGTATTTTCTCTGTGCTCAAAATTCAAAAATTATATGTAATAAAGCTCTTTTCGAAAGGAAGTTATGTTCTGAGTTTGGTAAATTCTGGGTTATAAAAAATACTATTTTCATTCTTTCTGCTTATTCAATTGTACTTATTTTTCTAAATTCTGTTTTTACATACAGTCTTGTTAATGTTCTGTGTTTTATAATTCTGTATCTTGATATGGCCTAATGACTAATCAACAGGAAATGTTCTAATATGTGCATGAGAAAGAAGTTGGATTTATTAAAAGCTAAAAATTGGGACTTGGTAGGATCCCAAATATAACACAGAATTCTTCGTTGTTTTTTAGGTCAGTGATATAATTACTTCAGAGGCTTTGAGTGATAAAAGTCAATTCCCTTTTTTCCATCCGATGTTCCCCAAAGAAGGGATACAGTATCCAGCAATTGTCCAACTGCTCCTTCATTTTGTATGGACCCTGATTGGTCTCCTTGCTCCAGACACAGAGAAAGGAGAGAATTTCATGAGAACTTTTACTCCAATGCTTCTAAGGAATAGAATTTGTGTTGTTATATCACAACGATTCTCAACAACTGGACGTATAGCATTCCTCAGGGATGCCCTCTCTAAGTGGAGACAAGTCAACATCTTTGTTCACTTCATAGAATATGATTCCCCTTGGGATAGTATTCTTCTCTTCCATTCATTACTTGAAGGTTTGCCAGGACCCATTGAAGGGAAAGTCTGGATCCTGACAATGATTGGAGTATTTTCGATTAAAAAGGATAGGCGTCTCAAGCACGTCCATAGTATTTGGTGTTTTCCCTTTCAGTCGAAACAGAGTTGGAAAAATGATAATGCCTTTAAAAGATATTTCTTTGTGGAACCTGAATTTCAAGCTGAGTATTTTCACTGTTCTGTTTCAAAACACACCTTTTCTGTCAAAGGCCGGAGAAGATGCACCCAGAAAGCACCAGTGGAGACCCAAGAGAAAAAGTATAGGATGCAGATCGAAAATACAGGCATTACTTACAGTGTCATTAAGATTCTGGCCCTCGCCATGAGTGCTGCATCCAAACCACAGAGGAGAAGGAAGAAGGGTGAAAAGAGGTTGGGGGCTCCAAGGCTGCAGCCATGGAAGGTATGGGGTCCCAACAAGGATTCATCAAACTAAATTCCTTTTCTTTTGTGCTCTCTGGGCTTTGTTGTTTAAGATCTTAAGCTTCTATACAACATCTCCTACTTATCGGAAAAGTGCTGCATCCTCCCTTCAACAACTAAAACTTTTTATATATTCGAAAAAAGTTCCCAGATTTTTTCTGATTTTAAGCTCCTGTAAATTAGGACAAGAAACAATGGTTGGAAACTGATCAAAGAGAGAAGCAACCTGGAATTAAGGAGGACAATTAACCAGTGGAACAGCTTGCCTTCAGAAGTTGTGGGCACTCCATCACTGGAGGTTTTTAAGAGTAGACTAGACAGTTGCTTGTCTGAAATTGTATAGGTTCTCCTGCTCGAGCAGGGGGCTGGACTAGAAGACCTCCGAGGTCCCTTCCAGCTCTATTCTATTCTGTTCTGTTCTGTTCCAACATGGCTCTTCTGCTTGATGTCTTTCCTCAAGGCTTAAAGCAGCTCCTTTAATCTCTTCCTCCCCTTCTTTGTCCTTGACTAAAGCCGGTGAAAATTTTGTGCAGTGTCTTCTCCAAGTGTGGTGCCTGCAAGAGGACCTGGTATCATTCCACTGGATCATTAATGACATTATTGACAAATTAATAATACAGTTATTATCATAACATTAAAATATTACTATTTTATTATAATCAGTACCCATTCTACGCATAGAATAATGTGAGAAAAACTATAAATGAAATATTAATACAGATTATAGCTGCCATTCGTTACATTCATACAATCATTTATCAAGTTCTGGATGCTACCAATTAGTTAGTTTCCTATTGAATTTTACTCATGCACCTCTCTCTAACACAAAATCATACTTTTATTTTCTGGAAGCTGTAAGGCCCTGCCTCACTTGAATCTCTAAAGAAAGCAGAACTCTTGAAACTGGCATTGTTTCAAAAGGAACTTTTATTGAGAGTCAGTGACAGCAATAGAAGACAGGCAGAATCTGAAGTTCCCAGGTGAAATTTTTAGGCTAAACCCCATTTTTCAAAACCCCTCCCAACTGCCCAGTCCATAGGATCTAACCCAAAGGTGCAAAGAGGTTATGAGAACTCCAGATGGAAACTGCGGTAAGATGTTCCCAGGCATCTCTTCCTTGGTGAGGTGAGGCAGATGACCTCAGGCAGCGGAACCGAGTCAACAAAGCAAAGTTAAACACATCACAGGAGAGCTTCAAAGGTCCCCCTCCCATCAGGATGGCAGCATCCTGAGAGGGATCTATAGGGACCTAAGAGAAGCTGGGAATTTTTAAAGGAGACCAAAATCATGATTTTAATAGAGCAATGATAAAAACTGTCTTGAATGCATTTGGGTCAATATAAAAGGGGAAAAAAATGACATTGCCATAGGTTTATACTACAGACCACCCAACCAAACAGAGGAAATAGATGAACTTTTTGCTAGTCAGCTAACTAAGGTATGTAGGAAGCACATCACAATAGTAATGGGGGACTTAAACTACCCTGACATCAACTGGGACACAAACTCTGCACCAAGTGGAAGATCAAACAGGTTCCTGGCAAACCTAGCAGACAACTTTGTCTCCCAAAAAGTAGAAAAGAGAACTAGGGGATTAGCCATTTTGGATCTAATTCTCACTAACAGAGATGAAATGATAGAAGGTGTTGAAGCCATAGGAACCCTGGGAGGAAGTGATCATGCAATATTGGAATTCAACATTATGGAAGCACAAGCAATAGAACACAGTCAAACTAGAGTCTTGGACTTCAAGAGAGCTAATTTCAATAAACTTAGAGAGGGCTTGGGAAGGATTCCATGGATGAGAATCCTCAAGGGGAAAACAACTCAGGAAGCTTGGGAAATTTTTAAAAATGAGATAATAAAAGACCAGTCTAGCACAATACTAACAAAGAGGAAAAATAACAGCTCTCAAAAGAAACCAGCATGGCTGCACAAAGAACTGTCTGACAAATTGAAAGATAAAAAGGACAAGTATAGAAAGTGGAAAGAGGGGCACATAACTAAATCAAAATATCAGCAAATAGCCCGAGCCTGCAAAGATGAAGTGAGGAAAGCCAAGGCTCAAAATGAACTAAGGCTTGCGACCAAAGCCAAAAATAACAAAAAAAGCTTCTTTCAACATGTAAAAAACAAGAAAAAAGTGAAGGAAATGATTGGTCCATTAGTGGGTGAAAGTGGCAAGAAGGTGACAAGCAACAGGGAGAAAGCGGAACTATTTAACTCGTTTTTTCCATCTGTCTTTACACAAAGGGAAAAAACAGACCAACCTATCAAAAATAGTGCCATAAAAAACAGAATATAAACACAAGTTAAGATAGGCAAGAAAATGGTAAGTGAACACCTGTCCAGCCTAGACGAGTTCAAATCGCCAGGACCAGATGGATTACACCCCAAGGTTCTCAAGGAACTGGCAGATGTGATCTCTGAACCACTGAACTATATTTTTCAAAGATCCTGGAGCACAGGGGAACTACCAGAGGACTGGAAAAGAGCTGATGTAGTTCCCATCCTCAAAAAAGGAAAAAAAAATGGACCCAGGAAATTAGAGACCTATCAGCCTGACCTCAATACCTGGGAAGATCCTGGAAAAGATAACCAAACAATGAATCAATGAACACCTAGAGGCAAACAAAGTCATTACTAAAAGCCAACATGGGTTTGTCAAAAATAGATCATGCCAGACAAATCTTATTGCATTCTTTGACCAAGTGACAAAATTAGTGGATGTGAGGAATGCTGTGGACATAATTTACTTGGACTTCAGTAAGGCATTTGATAAAGTACATCACAACCTACTACTTGACAAGATAGAAAAATATGGGGTAGACAGCATCACCACCAGATGGATCCGTAGCTGGCTGACCGGCCGTACTCAGCGAGTGGTCCTCAATGGAACCGCATCTACATGGAGGGAAGTGTGTAGTGGGGTGCCCCAGGGCTCTGTTCTGGGCCCAGTGCTCTTCAACATCTTCATCAACGATTTGGATGAGGGGATAGATGGAGAACTCATCAAATTTGCAGACGACCCCAAGCTGGCAGGAATAGCCAACACTCCAGAAGACAGGTTTAAGATACAGAAGGATCTGGACAGACTTGAACACTGGGCATTATCTAACAAAATGAAAATCAATGGTGAAAAAAGCAAGGTTCTACATTTAGGAAAGAAAAACCAAATGCACAAGTACAGCATAGGTCGCACCTTGCTCAATAGTAGTAACTGTGAGAGGGACCTCGGAGTCCTAGTGGACAATCACCTAAATATGAGACAGCAGTGTGCTGCAGCAGCTGCCAAAAAAGCCAACACAGTGCTGCGCTGCATTAACAGAGGGATAGAATCAAAATCACGTGAAGTATTAATACCACTTTACAAGGCCTTGGTAAGGCCACGCTTGGAATACTGCATCCAGTTTTGGTCACCACGATGTAAAAAAGATGTTGAGACTCTAGAAAGAGTACAGAGAAGAGCAACAAAGATGATTAGGGGACTGGAGGGTAAAGCATATAAGGAACGGCTGCTGGAATTGGGTATGTCTAGTTTAATGAAGAGAAGGAAGAAGGGAGACATGATAGCAGTATTCCAATATCTCAGGGGCTGCCATAAAGAAGAGGGAGTCAAGCTATTTTCCAAGGTGCCTGAAGGCAGGACAAGAAGCAACAGGTGGAAACTAATCAAGGAGAGAAGCAACCTAGAACTAAGGAGAAACTTCCTGACAGTGAGAACAATTAACCAGTGGAACAACCTGCCTCCAGAAGCGGTGAATGCTCCAACACTGGAAGTTTTTAAGAAGAGACTGGACAGCCATTTGTCCGAAATGGTATAGGGTTTCCTG